>NW_023460918.1:0-30672 GCF_013731165.1 Rhagoletis pomonella | reverse complement strand
ACATAGACTTTGTATGGGAGGTACCACGCCAAATTAAAATAAAAAAAGGCGAATTTCTTCAGCCTATAACCATCAGTGGGACGTATGAAGCAGGTGTCCGGAATTTCAAAAAAATCGGTTTGGCCGGTCGCGAGCTTTGCGGACACAAAAAAACCGGCTTTCAAAATATAATTATCATAGATTATAGATTGGTATGAATCGAAATGGTTTTGAATATGTATCAGAATATATATGAGTATCACACGAAACAGGTTTAAAAAGATTTCCAACTGTTTAAAAGGTTAAATTCAAACTATTCAATAATTTAAATGAATTATTACAATATGGGTTTCGATCGAATGGTTTTACAATGGCTTCATTTTAAAACTACATGTAAGGGGTTTCCATCTATTTAAAATCTCAAATTGAGTTCAGGGGATATGTTAATTGAAAAAGTATGATAAGTTAGAAAGAAAGTTTTATGTAGTTTGAAATTATTTTGAAGATGGTTAAACAAAATCTAAACCTCATTAACCAGAAATTTCATACACTCAGCGAAGCGGGTGAGGGCGATCTAGTCTTCTATACAATCGCTTTAAATCAATTTTCAGGCTTGAGCGGCTCATGCCTCAATTCATGAAAAACCTGCTATGGAGCTTCAAATTTATTCAAAGTATAACCACACTGTTACCAGAAAGAAGTTCTTTTAAAGAACACATCTGTTATTGAAAAACTTCCTCTCAAAGGGGGAATTTGCGGTAAAGCAAAAATACCTCAAATCTCATGCCAACCTCTTATCAGACAACAATTTCAACGTCCGCAATTTTATGTACTCATGAAAATGCTATCTTAGCTTCCGCGATTATATAAGAGCACATAATCTGTGGCTATAAAAATGGATAATAAAAGTGAATGAAACCAAATGTACATACAACTTTCACTCTAAACAGAAACATATGCCCTCCTATCAAAATAAACAATCAAGTTGTTCGGCAACAAGACAACACTAAGTATCTTGGTATCCATTTGGATAAGAGGCTTACGTGGAGTAAACACATTGCGACGATGCAACGTGGAGGAGCTCCACATAAAATGTGCCAAAAAGTTGTAAATGTTCTCTGATTTTGCTGAAAATTGTAACGTGGATTGCGTTTGCCTAGGAATGAATAAATATGAAAAATTGTTAAATTTAGCGGACTGCCACACCCACTACACTAGGGGGCGAATATGGTAAACTTTATCCGATTTTAATGAAATTAGATTTGTAACTTAGATTAACCTATTAAATTTTCGCTATTTTGGAGGATCGTTACTAGTCCTTGCAACATTAGAATATAAAATTCTGATAGCCGGTGGGCGCGGCAGTTGACCGATTTTCACCATATTCTAGATTTATATATGTAAGTCTTTCTAGCTTAATCCAAGTTCCAAACCGAGTTTCATTGAAATCTGATAACATTTACCTTATCCGCCCCCTTGTGTAGTGGGCGTGGAAGTAAGCAAATTTTTACCTGACTCCATACCTTTTCTTCTCTTAATAAAAATCGAGATACGTTTACTATCTTTTGCTGCACCTTTTATAGAGATCTTCTACCCTTGCATACTATCAAATGATGAAGATAAATCCAGTTTCAATCGCTCATTCAACCGTCTCTGAACCGGTAGAATATGTATTCGAATTCGTACGTAAAAATTCTATTCATACAATACCGACTTCCTGTGTCCTTTGACAATTGCGAGAGTGGGTTTTCTTAGGAAAAAATCCTTAAAACCTGTTAGTAGACATGTTTAGAATCGAGTCAACCACTTAGTAGGATTTCGAAATTACGATTTTCTGCCACTCTAAGACCACCCTGCGACGATTCTGCTTAGCCCTACGGCATCCGCGGTCATACTAACCCAGTTAAAGCGTTATATTACACCAATTGTAATCTTGCACCCAATGGCCCGTAGTTATAGTCGAAAGTTAAAACCTGTTCTAGTTAAAATTAATCTTTAAGTTTAGAGCAGGCTAGGGAAACTGACTTTTACAAATAATTTTGAAAATGGCGCAGCAAAATGTAAGTAAATAAAAAAATTTTGTAAAATATAATTTATTAACGTAAAAAATTTAATTTTTATAGGAAGTGAAAAGAATTCGTGAAGTTAATTGGACTGCTGCTGAAAAGACCTGCTTGCTTCACTAAGTTTGACGCAATAAAACTTTTATATCATTGAAAATGAACTTAGTTATGTAAAAAATAAATGATTTTACGTCAGATATGTTGGAATGAATATTTTATATCCTTTTAAGCATCTTTAATTAAGATTTTCATTAAAAATTTTAAATTTTCTCCATAAGAAGAGAATGATTATAATGAAATTTAGAACAATTTCAAATGGCAGTTTATCTGAAATAATTTAAGTTGTTTTCAAAAAGATGTGAATGCATGTGTGCATACAAAAAAAATCGTTTATGAAATGTAGAAAAGCCCTAACTAAAATTTTGTTCGAAATGCGTTTTTACTCCTTAAGTGGGTTTTATCAAAACCCGTTTTCCTTAGTCTTAGAGCCGTAACTCAAAAACTTACAATCTAAGGAACGTTTAAAAAATCTTTCTCCGTAGAATTACCTGGCGTTCATATTTAGCTTTTTTGTTGCTCCTGTAGATAGATGTATGATAGGGCCATGGTGCATTTTAACAACGATGTATTCAATGTATTTTCAAGAGATACAATTACAATATAAAATACAAATTACCCGTTTTAATAAACCTTCCCGGTTTTTCTGCCTTCAGTAGATCACGAAATGAAAAAACTACCCTTTACAGCAACAAAGGCAAACAAACTCTTGAAAACCCACTACAAAATCCACTCTAATACAATATACAATATACAATTACAATATATTGTAAATTTTCTTTGACCACTCGGGAAAAATATTTAAAATCATGATAGTTTAATTTTAGAATTTTTATACCCGAGCGCACTTGAAATATTTACAATAAGTTCTTGACGAAAAATAAGAATATTATAAATTTTTGGAAAATGGGCGTAGCCACGCCCACTTATGGTTACATGTGTATATCTTGGTAACCGCTGCACCAATTTCTTCCAAACTTGGCACAGTTGGTGGCCTTAATACAGCATACCAAATGGCTGAAAATGTTTAGAATCGGACAATAACCACGCCTACCTCCCATATAACGGTAATTTTCAGAAATACGAAAGCTGCGATGTTTTAGTAACTACTGAAGATTATTCACTCGAAATTGATATTTACAATAAGTTTTAGACGAAAAATAAGAATCTATATATTATTCTGAAACAAGGCGCTTATTTCCAGCGATCTACAAGTCGTACAGAGAAAAATTATACATCAAATGAAAGTGCTCGATCTGAAACTTTGCACAAACTTTTCAGATTTAACATTCATTGAACCATTTTCGAAATATTTTCGTCGAAAGATTTTAAAATTTTTACGTTGAGCAAAGCATTGCTACGTTCATTTCGAAAGGCAGCGTCTCAGCGGTACATAAGAGAATGAAAAATTGCTCCATTTATTCGCTTTCGTTTCTGTTTTTGTTTCATATCGTTCAAAGCATTGCTATGTTCGTGTGCATGTAGGCAGCGATACAGCGGAGGATCTGCAAAGAAAATGTTCCGTTTGGCTCTGTACATATCGTCGCCTGGGTAAAAGATTGTCGTATGTTAATTTCGATTAAATTGATTGCGATTGAAGTTTGGAATGCAATTTCTCAAAAACACGAAGATAGATTTTCTCCAAAGTCTCTGAAAATGTTACTAGCTGACAAAGTTCTTAAATTATTTCATTTTTAATGTTTATTGTTAATTAGTTTTGAGCTTATGAAGGATTTTCTTTAGTAAAATCTTATCGTAAGCGTCATTTGTCCACAATTTGGCAACCACTTTGTATGAAATACGACAAAATGTTATCAACATATCGGAAACTAAAGGAGATATTCAAAAAACGGAGAACGCCTTTTTTAAGACATTGACTAGTTTAATATGACTGCATTACTCTAAATTTTTACTAAATTATCGAAAAAATTTTAGTCAATATCTCGAAAACTAGATCAGATATCTAAAAACTGATAACACCAATCGAAAGACGTTATTTCAAAATATATAACTGCATCTAAAACTAAAAATCGTCAAAATTGCGCTTTCCTGCAAAAATCGTTGGACCATGTGATCTATTTGTGGTATATTGGAGTACTTACAAAAGTGCTCCTCTGTCATGCTGTAGCGGACCAACTCGTGTCTCTGCACCAGTTTATTGTTACCCGATCACTGCTCGTATTTTAACGAAATGTGATTGAAGTTGAGCATTTGAAAGCGCATTTGCATGTCTAGCTGTAGCTGAACGTGTAGAGATACTCGCTGTTACTTGTTAGCTCCCAGTATGTTCGGGTTCGAATGCCGTCAGAGGCAACATGTAATTTTTATACCTTTCATGAGCATGAAATGGTATTATAACTTTGGTCCGATGTTTGTAAGTACCAGAACAAAAAGAGATAGACCCATTAAAATGTATACTTATATGATCAGAACGTCGACCTGAGTTGATTTAGCCATGTCCGTCTGTCCGTCTGTCTGTCTGTCCGTCTGTTTGTATGCAATCTAGTCTCTCAGTTTTCGAGATATCCGGATCAAATTTGGTAGGTGGGTGTATTTTTATAATGTATTAATCATTTGTCGGAACCGGAAGAATCGGACCACTATAACATATAGCTCCCATACAACTTATTGTTCAGATATGAGATTTTTCGTTATAACTTCTCCATTTATGCAGCTACGAACATGAAATTTTGCAATACTTGCACCCATTATCAACAGAATACTTACAGTGAAAATTACAAAGATCGGGTCACTATAACCTATAGCTCCCATACAACTGATTGTTCAGATATAAAATTTTTCGTTATAACTCCTCCATTTATATAGCTAGGAACATGAAATTCCGCACTGTTTTCAATAATTATCAACAGAAAACTTACAGTGAAAATTAAAAAGATCGGGTAACTATAACCTATAGCTCCCATACAACTGATTGTTCAGATATGAGATTTTTCGTTATAATTCATCCATTTATGTAGCTAGGACCATGAAATTTCGCGCTGATTTCACACATTTTCAACAGAAGACTTACAGTGAAAATAACAAAGATCGGGTCACTATAACCTGCAGCCCCCACACAACTGTTTGTTCAGATATGAGGTCTTTTATCATAACTCCTCCATTTAGGAACATGAAATTTCGCACCATTTTCACTCATTATTAACAGAATACTTACAGTGAAAATAACAAGGATCGAATGACTACAATATATATCTTCCATACATCTGATTGTTCAGATATGGGATTTTACTGTAAACCTCCTTTATTTGAACAGCTAAAACCGATAAATTTCGTAATATATTTTATAAATAATAATACAAGGTCTACTGAGAAAATCGTCAAAATCTATGCTGTATAAGCTTTATCTCCTATAGCACTGATTGTTCAGATACCAGTTTTTGCCATATATCTCCTTTATGTAGGAAACTAAACCCAATAAATTGTGTTACCGGTTTACATACCGATCACATAGCAGTGAAAATCACTTAGATTGGTGCCATATAAAGTATATCTTCCATACCTCTGATTGTTTAGATGCGATTTTTTATATAAGTATGTAACTCCTCTATCGATGTATGCAGATGTATTCAAAAGCAGTAATCTGTCAAAGTAGCCGAAGACAGCGCTGCTCTTACTTGTTTATTTTTGTTTTTGGTTTTTATTAATTGCGAAAAAGCATCTGTGAAATGTAGAACAAAAGCTTGTACAAACGAAAAAGCATATCAACAATGTCATTGTTAATATGTTGGAGTAGTTTTGTGCGACTCTGATGTAATGCAGAGATGGAGTATATGGTCCTGCCCTAGGACATCGCAATGTTAATTGCACCATATTTTTTATATGAATTATGGTTAATTTTGGAGTACTCCTTGGCCCTTATGGCCCTTTACATGCATGCATGGAGTAGTCGCGATTTTTACAGGGTTACGACAATCTTTTACCTAGGCGACGATATGTATATACCCTGCAGGGAAAACGCGGACTAGTGAATCAAATTTCGAGTTCCGTACTAGGTCTTTATCGCCAAAAAGGAACTAGTCCGAAAATTGGTACTTTTAAAATACTAATTTTTTCAGTTTTTTTTTCAAAAGTGACGAATTTAGAAATGGTTCGGAACTATAGAAAAAGGGATGCAGAACGAACTAGATCTTATTTGTCGAATTTAGAACAATTTCGGAACTATCGAATAAGGGATGCAGCGGGGGCTTCTTTACTTTACATACAGTGACGAGCAAAATTGTAACATGATGTAACACTTTTTATTTCAGCCACCGCTATCTTTCAAAGTTCTAACGACTTTCATACTTTTGTTGTATATTCTTATTGGTACACCCCTACTCCCGCAATCATAACGATTTGAAGTCAATCCAACAACAATAAAAAAACCTGGAGACAAAAATGTAAGTTAAGGCAAATGTTACAGTTTTGCACTCATTCTCAGTTTTGCATTTTACAGTTATCTTTTGCTTAGTTGGAAGTCAGATGACTTTTTTCTATATTGTAATTTATTCAAGAAGTGATCACCAATAAATAATATGGTTAATCAGGAAACATAAATGTAAATAATAGATTTACTGCGGAAACGCGGGACCGTAGGAAAAGTGGCAAAAAATTATGGAGCTCGCCACGTGAAAATGTTAAGACTGAGAAAAAATATAGCCTAAAGTGTTACTAAGGACAAAGGAAGTCTGTCAAAATATATTACAGTCCGATATCTTGTGAACTTAGTAGCAAGTAGCGCTGCAGCCACTACTACAGAAGCGCTTAAGGTATTAAAATTGAATGCAAATGAGTAGACAGTGAGGCGCAAAATTTCCAAATTGAGCGCAATGGATCATAAAAGAAGAAAAAAGCAAATTTGATCAAAATACATGTGCGAGTGTGGCAGTGTTTTGCTGCATCGCACGAAAACCGGACCGTTGCCTATTGGGATATGTTAGGCCTTACAGAATGCCATAAAAAACCCATTTTTAAGATTTAATTGAGGGTTATTTGGTCTGACAAGACTAAATGAATCGCTTTCAATCAGATGGCCGGGCATGGTAATGGATCAACGGCCCAAATTAAGCCTAAGCGCATCATGCAAGGCAAACTGTGAATCACAGTGGTCGGTCAATAATAGTTTGGGGTTGTATTTCAAAAATATTGTTGGTCCGTTTGTACGCATTATACGTAAGGAACAGTATCTGTTCATATTTTAACAAAATTTGAACTATGTAGTCGAAAAAATTAGAGTTTCTGCTGAAAAATCAACCAAAACGCACTGCACACGTTCGCAAAGGCTGGAACAAAAGAAAAAATTTGCTAATTTGAAATGACCTCCACAATCCGAGGACATGAATCTCATCGAGAATTTACGAAATCAGTAAATATCCAAGTCCGTCCAATGGAGTATATGAGCTGTGAAAGCAAACCAAGGATATATGGGAGGCTATACCTCCAGAATTTTTACAGAGATAAACATTAGGTATGCCAAATTGCAACCAGGAACTAAAAAAAGCAAAAGTATACTGAACATTGTGTTAATAATTCTTTTTTTTCGTGAAAATTGTCAAAAAGTTGTTAAAAATATATGAGTGCAAAACTGTAACATTTGCCTTAATTTACATTTTTGTCTGCTGGTTTTGTTAATGTTGTTGAATTGACTTCAAATCGTTATGACAGAGGAAGCAAAGATGTACCAATAAAAATATACAACAACAGTATGTATGTCGTTAGAACTTGGAAGGATAGCG
The DNA here is from genome assembly GCF_013731165.1 of Rhagoletis pomonella. Taxonomy (NCBI): domain Eukaryota; kingdom Metazoa; phylum Arthropoda; class Insecta; order Diptera; family Tephritidae; genus Rhagoletis; species Rhagoletis pomonella. The sequence goes on along the minus strand of NW_023460918.1, from coordinate 22,838 downwards.
ACGGCTGAAATAAAAAGTGTTACTCCATGTTACAGTTTTGCTCGTCACTTTAGATATATGTTCGGCGGCTTTTGCGTTCAAATACGCTTTTATTCTGCGCTTCGCGGATGCTGTTTCATAGCTTGGTAATACAAAACTAAAATTTGTGTTAACATTTCAACATCTTGGGACCGTCTAGAATCTAAGAAATAACAGCGAGCACCTCTGCAAACTCGGGGCTTGCGGCCCCGATGAAATTCTCAGAAAGTAATTATTTCACCGCAATAAAAATAAATAAATATAACTGAAAGTCCTCTCAACTGGTGCAGTGTCAATCGAAATGAATTTATAATTTTGTCAAGTTTGTCGCCTAGCGCGAGTAGTTATGAAGTGGCGCAGGTTTGATTTACGACCCTTTAAAAAGTTTTTATTAAATACAATGTTCAAATTTTTTAAATTCAAGTACTAAAAAAAACATTCAGTCTTACCATGAGTTTCATTTTTCCCGGGCCGGTTCACTTTTCACTTTTGGTTTTCATGTATTTACTATGGGCGGAATACAAATTTTCGGGCAAAACTCAGGATAAGGCAGATTAATAAAAATTACTAACCTTTCCATTTTTTATTTCCCTAAGTCACCTAATTTACACGCCTAAATTATTTCTTAAAAATACATGACATCCGCATTCGCATCCGCGGATGTCTAAAATTCCACATTCGCAACATCCCTAATTCATCCACAGTATCAACAACAACTCGCTGCAGCGCTGTACGCTTTATTTCGCTTCGAGCATTCTATGTTCCATTTATTCGTTTTCGTCCCTGTTTTTGTTTCATTTCGAGCAAAGCATTGCTACGTTCGTGCGAATGTGATACAGCAAAGATCTGCAAAATAAAAAGGTTGCTTTTGCCTCTGTACACATACCCAATATATAAATCTTACTACGTTTATTTCGATGTTTTATTTTCTGAGGCAAATATGGTTCTATTTGTATTATAAATCTATATATCTATATATAATCGTACAGAATATTTACTTTCAAATGAAGGTGCTTTGCACAAACATTTCAGATTTAAGAATCATTCGATGTACACATATGTATGTGCACTGGAGATTTTTAAAATTTCACATTGAGCGATTTTAGAATGTAAAACTGAATCTCACACATGCATTCTCATTTTCACCAATTTTGAATAATTTCATTTCTTTATTTTCAATTTTGTATAATTTTTTATTTTGAAAATGCTGAAAAACTTAAAAAAAATCCTGGCGGGCGAACTGAGGGAACGGTAAAGTATTTTACAATCTCGATAAATATGCGTTTCAGAGAATCTGATTATTTTAGTTTTCTCTTGCGGGTTACAGAAGGGCGAGAACTCTCGCCAGACTCAAAAATTAAGATTCGTGCCACAAGGGATTATTTTGCGAGATTTAGCCGATTGGGCATTTGAACCTCAGCCTGGTGTAATTAATCAAAACCACTTGAAGGATCGATCAATTTCGCTTCCACAAAATAACCAATTAATAAAGAAATGGTTAATATGTTGGCCGGAGAAGAAATACCGTTGATATCTACTGTCGTTTCTGAATATCCACAGGAGCAAGTAGAAATAGGGGAGTTGCACCTCATGACTTGATACTAAGGGCTGGTTTCTCTAACTCAACTTAACTTAGTTAAGTCAATTTTCTTGACCTAGCCAAGAATAAGCTATGTAAAACGTAGGCTAACTTTTGACTTAAGTCCAAAAAGTGGCTAAACTAAGTTAAGTTGAGTTGGAGAAACCAGCCCTAAAAGTTAGAGCAGTTGTGATGCTAATCCGCAACTTAAATATGTACATACATATGAAGGGTTAGTTAATGGTCTCGCCTAATGGTTAAAGAATTACAATATATCTAATTGTTTGGATGCAGCAATACAAATACGTACATATGAAGGCTTAGTTAATGGGCATTAAACATGTGATTCACAAGGGAAACGAATTATACTATCCCATATAAATTAGCGGTCCAGCGAATCCACACTTGCTTTCGTATTTAAATGTCGCCAATTCAAAATTATTGTAGCGTTCGCAATAACAATAAATAAGTCTCACCCTGCAGTAAAATTTAGAAACAATCTGTTAAAGCGCTAGATCCGCCCTATACATTTCAGAACTATCTCTGAACTAGTGCAAAACGGCTGCAGAAAGGGACAGTTGAAACTTTTGGTGTGCTAGTTGCGCTCTGTTGAGAAGTAAATGCACAAATTCTCACTTCTCGTACAATACTACAATAGCTCAGCGGGAAGACCTCCGACTCTAACATCGTTGGTCGCGAGTTCAAATCGCGGTGGAGGCAGTTGTGATTTTCAAATTTAATAAATTTAAATTGTTGAGTGCCGCTAAAAAATTTATGAGAAAATGATCAAGTTTAATATAAATAAAATAAAGAAAGTTAGATCAAATGCAATCTGTAAAAGAACAGAAAAAATTAAAAAAAAAAAACAAAAAATCGAATAATCAAAATTTTTCCATAAAAAAACTAATTGTCGCAGATCTGTCCAAAATGGAAACAGTTCAGAAAAGAAAAAATATCCAGTAATCTAATTTTAAAATTTTTTCTCATAAAAAACTTATTGACCCAGAACTGTCGAAAATAGAACCAGTTCAGAACTAGTTCGAAAGTTCTGCAGAGGTGGCAATTTCCACTTCGTAGGACATCGCCATGTAAAAAGAGACAGTTGAGAGCATTGCGTTGGGATAGATCGAGAACCAGTACCGCCTCTTAAAGAGCTAGTTCTGCGCTAGTTCTGAACTAGAGCGATTTACTGCAGGGTCAAGGTCAGACCCTAGCAAGAGGATTGCTTTACGCATGGCGTATTGAGTAGAGTACGGTCTTGCCGAAATACCAAGTTGAAGTTAACTACCAAAATCGATGCACGTGGTTTTTAGAAAAAAGAAATATGCAGATTTTAGGACCACGGAGCACCCCGATTTTCGGCGATTATTACTAGTATTATACATTTTTGGTAAATGGGCGTAGCCACGCCCATGCCCACGCCCACGCCGCTGAACCAATTTCTTCCAAACCTAGTTTTTGCCTTAGAATAACATACCAAAAGCTGAAAAGCTTTAAAATCGGACAATAACCACGCCCACATCCCATGTAACGGTAATTTAGAGAAATACAAAATCTTCGACAAATCAGTACATTTTAAAGCTAATTTATTCAAAATTGATGCTTGCAACAATTCTTTACCAAGAAATAATAATAATAATAATAATAATAGATTGGCGCTTACACATATGTTAGTGTTTGGCCGAGCTTCTCCTCCGATTTGTGGCGTGCGCCTTGTTGTTGTCACACAAAGCGGAGGGACCTACAATTTTACGCCGACTCCGAACGGCGATTGTATTTTTAAGAGAAGCTGTTTTTCATGGCAGAAAAACACTCGGAGGTTTGCCATTGCCTGCCGAGGGACGACCGCTGTTAAGAAAAAATCTTTTTTCTATATTTTTTTGCGATGTTGCTTTGACCAGGGTTTGAACCCAGGTGCTGCGGAGTGGAAGCGCACACTGCTTACCACTACACCACAGCGGCCGACATACCAAGAAATACGTTTATGATAAAATGGGCGTGACACCGCCCACTTATGATCACATATATGTATCTCAGTAACCGTTCTACCAATTTGTACCAAACTCGGTACGGTAATTGTGCTTGCCACACAAAATCAAAACGTGAAAATTGTTGAAAGCGGACTAAAATTACGGCCGCGTTTCATGTGACGGTAAATTTCAGAAATGCTTGAAACTTCAATATTTCGAAATTAAGGACGCTAATTTACTCAATATTGATACACCCTGGCTTACCATGTAGCGATAGCTTCCGAAAAGGTGAATAACATATATTTAATACTTGCGCCGGGAATTTAATGTTCGGCTCCGCCCGAACTTAGACTTTCTTACTTGTTATATGATGAAATGCTTTAAAAATTTCCATGTTACGTGCTTTTCTTAGTAATTTTACTTGATTTTCACATATTTTTTGTGCAGTAAATTACCACCACTTGCGTGTCACTGGAATTTTATAAAATGGTCTATATTTTTAATTAAATTCTAAAAACAATTTTGAAACGTTTTCGATTTGAAATTTTCGTAAACTATTTGGGACAGTCAAAAACTTCATAAGGTTTAATATGTTTACAAAAATATTTATACGATTTTTAGTGGCACGCTCCCAATGTAGTACAAATGCACGGAGAGGGTTAATTTGAGTATTAAACGATTTCCTAGTTACAATGAAAATCTTTAACTTTTAGTTCATAAGATTTGCATAATTGTTGTTAGATTAGGACAGAAAGATCCAAATACAGTACATTTTGCTTAGCTGCACATTCTTCTTTGCACCAAAAGCTTGTGCGCTTAACCGAAAAAAGCACTTACGCGAATTTTCTTTTCTACTTCAATGAGGAAGGTATCTGAATCCCTATGAAACCAAATAATGGAGGAGCACTTACCACGTAGAAATTGCTCAAGCTATATTTTTTCCGAATGGTTTCTAAATTATCTATAAACTACATAAAATTATGTCCGTTTCCTTGTTCCTTGTAAAATTATGGTACGTGTAGAGCCAGTGCAGGTAAACGTAATACTTTCTTTGGTAATTGATAATAGTTGCAGAATTTTTAGGACAGGTATCTCTAATGTGCAGGTATGTTTAATGCAACTATCGGAGCATTTTCCTTATAAATGTTAAAAATAATGCCGCTGATGCGCATTTTGGGGTAGGTATCTTAACTGTGCACTTCAGTATAATGGCAACAAAGCAAAATATACTGTAATAAAGAATTGTTAAAAAAAGTTTTAGCTTCTAACGTTAAGATGAAGTCAACGATTAGTAGGACCCCAGGGGTTTGAAGAAGATAGTATCAATATACATGTTTAGTCTAAATTGGAACAAAATCCACTCTTTGACAGATTGTACACCTCCGACAGATTGCATATCTCCAAGAACAAGAATTCAAAAATTTTACGTTGCCAAAAATATGTTATAACTTTTTTCACGTAAAGCGCCCTCAACACGATTTGAAGCAAATCGAAATGAACGTGAACTCACCCTGTTCCACATGCCACGTCTAATACTCTCTTACATTTCTTTGATCGAAGTAAATCGACCAGAAAATTCTTATAATTTTCTGTACGTGAATTTTTGTCTCCAATAAATATTTCCCAAACCTTTGCAGCTTTTCCGTCAGCGTATTGATCAGGAACACCTTCAGCGGATATACCTGCAGAACGAGCAACGAAAACACTATCTGCTGTGGTAGGCATCTTGTAGGTTAAATTTCCAAAATTGAACTGAATTTGATTTCAATTATAAGTTTTAAAGTAAGTGAAATAAATAATATCTACATATGTACGTACACTGTGGTGTAGTGGTTAGCAGTGCGCGCTATCACTCCGCAAGGCCTGGGTTCAAGCTCTGGTCAAAGCAACATCGCAAAAAATATAGAGAAACGGTTTTTTCTTAATAGGGGTCGCTCATCGGCAGGCAATGGCAAAACCTCATAAAAACACAATCGCCGTTCGGAGTCGGCGTAAAACTGTAGGTCCCTTCCTTTTGTGTGACAACATCAAGGCGCACGCCACATATCGGAGGAGAAGCTCGGCCAAACACTAACAAATGTGTAAGCGCCAATTTAGTATTATTATTACGGATGAATGTACATATGTATGTTCAGTGAACATTGTTCACATAAATGCATAAGTATATAGGTATGTAAATACATGTAAATACATATGTTTGCGCACGTGCATGAGCGTCGCTACCTAGGCGAAGAGGCTCGAGCCCCCCTAACCTTTGAAGTTTACCTTCTATGTAGGTATCAGGGTTGTTGCGAATATAATCCGAAATAAAAGTCTTTTCCGGATAATAAAGAAACCGCTTATCCAAATTAAACAAGTTTGGTATCAAATGAAAGAGGGTTTAAATAGCTTTAAAACTGAAATGTCTAAACGAGGAAAGCCACATATCGAAAATTATTTCAACAAAAAATGTTAATCAATTACCATAGAACAAACCTTTTGTCATGTATATGCATTTCTTCGGTTTTAAATTATAAACAAAATTTAAATAGAGGTCGTTTGTTATTTCTGTTTAAAAGATATTTCATTCCTCTTTCTTATGATACCAAATTTGTTTAATTTGGACAGGCGTTTGTTTATTATCCGGAAAGATCTTTTATTTTGGAATAATATTCGCAACAACCCTGGTAGGTATATAAAGGCAGTGTCACACGATCGGTACATGTGTTCAGATGTGTGTATTTTTTATATTGGGCTATTGGTACAAAATAAAAAAATTCGGAAATTTTATTTGTAGTCACACGATTGGTACAATACATCGAACTTCTGTCAGTAAATGGGTAATTGTACCCATAGTCCGCTTTTACATGACATTGTAATCAATTTTAGATCAAAACTCATACCTTATGCATTATATTCGCACCACATTTAGTACAATTCACGTGTTTTTCATTACATTTCTTTAAATTATTGGGCTCTCTTTGGTCTAGATACAAAGCTACCAGACCTAAAGATTGATTTTCCGGGTAATTTTCGTGTTTTTTTTTACTGAAAATTTGATGATGGGGAGCTGATTAAATTCCTTATGAAATAAAGTAATGATGGTGTACTATTTTTTGAACTATCGGAGGAAAAAATAAGGTACTAAAATTTTATTTAAACAATTTATTTTTCAAAAAATCTGATGGCACTACCTTAATGTAATTCCGATTTAAAAAATTCCTCCTGAATCCGAATATGGAATCAAGTTTAATAAAAGTAGAACAGAATTAAAAATTTAGCTAAATTTTGGTTATATCAGGTTGGAAAAAGTCAATTCACTATATTGCAATTATCTTCACAAGTGGTTACTAAATTTCGGTTTTCTTTAAAATCTTAAAAAAAAAGCGAATTGAATTTCTTATTCAAGTTGCTTACAACACTTTTCAGTTAAGCGGTCGGCCTCGGAGCTATTTACGTTATTTCTGAAAATTTTACAATTGAGGGATTCACAACGGTATCGTAAGTGTCGTATTGTTGTATGTCGTAAACTTTAAAAGCTTAAATAAATGTTTAAAGAACTTGAAACGACAACCAACTATTTTTGAACACTGCAAAAATTCAAAATATGACTTAGATCGTACTTTGCAAACCCCCTTAATATATTTTTTATGCGTTTAAAGTTTACGACAAACAACAATACGACACTTACGACACCGTTGTGAATACCCCAAATATAAAAAAAAAAATAATTATAAGTGGGTTCAAAAATTTCAATAGGATTCCTGCGGGAGGTTTTTGATTTTATATGTACATACAAACTCATTGCATCATATACCATATTCTGACCGACAACGAAAACACCTTGAAAACGAGTTTTGGGATTGTGGGCTGAAGGCTGTTCACACACTGTTGGTGTTTTCGTTGACATTTCTTTTATCCTTTGTTTACAGTTTTGCTACACAAAAACAAAACCAAAATACTTTTCCTTCAATTTCTTTTCATTAACAACCTTTAACTTCCATGCTTACTTTATTTTTGCCAGCCAATTATAGATAATAAAGATGATAAAATATTACTTCCACTTCGATAAATAATCGAAAAAAACTAGTGCAGACACCGATCAAGTGGTTTTAAGCGAAAACTAGTTTTCGTTTGACAGATTTTACATGGACGAAAACATAAGTTTTAGGTCGAAACCCAGTTTTACCAACGAGAACATGTTTTCGATGTCGGTCAGAACATGGTAATACCTTGTAGATTTAACTTTTCCAAAAGTAATTTGAAAAGTCATATGCCTAATGTACATACATATGCATATGCATTAGCGCACACAAGGGGTGGGTTTTGGGGTTCAAACCCCCCCTAAAGCTAATAACCTCAAATACAATCTGTATCTTAAAGCTAAGAATCCAGCTCTCAAGGAAATTATAAGAAATATTTATTATAATTTCTGTTGCTTGAAAAAGCGCTTTGCTTTTGCTGTAAATTTGCATGAGGGAATAAATATACGAGCATTTTTTTTCTTGAGAGCTGCAAACTGATTTAAGAAATTTTGGTAGAAGAAAATTTCTTTTCCATTTCTCGTCCGTCGTTTTATATGAATTTTTCGTTTTTCTTGAGAGTTCAGTTAATTTTTTTCGGTATTTGAAATATTAAAAAAAATTTAGCAATCGTGAAAAATCACCATCTCTATCGAAAATCATAGATCGAAAAAATGAACATAGAAGTGCAAAAATTCATGGAATCAATAAATTTTATTATTTATTTTTACTGACTCTTTTTTAAAATTTTTTATTAGGTACTTTTGAAAGTTGAGCGCATCTTGAGTTTGTAGAACTTTTTATTAAGCAAGTAGTTTTTAAGGAAAGAACACAACCGACTTCAATTCTCATATTCAAAATTAGGGGTACCGTTAATTTCTTCATGATCCAATCCTCGGAGTTCTAAAACAAATTACGGGACGAACCTTGAGGTACTATCTTTCTAATAAAAAAAGGATTATTGAAAACGGTTCACGTGGTCCAAAGTTATGTATTCCGGCGAGATGATAACCTCCCTTTTTTTTTGAAGTCGGTTAAAAGCGTTTGAGTTCTGTTAATCTGTAAATAAAGTGCAGTTTATGAATTTTAAAACGTTTATTTATTTATTACATACTGTTCATAAAACTCGCATAAATGTATATTAGAGAGGGTATTATCTGAAGCAACTTTTCAATATTTTCCGGTGATATATCTTCAGAAATATAAAACCCCCCCTAAAATATATTCCTGGGTGCGCCCCTGTGCATATGTATTATATATGTATAAGATCAGGTTTAGGGCCACGGTCAGGAGATAGTAGATGCTCACGTATTAACAAAAAAAATATGTTTGTGTAGTTCGTTTTGACAATTAACGAGTGACGTGCCTCCTAACACGTTTGGAGCACTGTGTTTTCAATCAAAACAGCTTAGTCAGTACTGATCCCACTAGAAAATTACTTAAACAACATAGTATGTTGGTGAAATATGTTTTTAGGGAGTTCATAAGACGTTTTGTACTATCGTATAGTTGTATATGAGCGTTCCCAGCGGAAGGTCTACCGCAAAAAAGTCCTATATCTTAATTATTTATAGGCCGATTTGGCTGCTTTTTATAATATATACGGGTTATGTACTCAGAAGCATTTTTGCCAAATCTTTGTTAGGTGGCGCTCGGGTCGGAAGATATTTTGAAAAACCGTATATAAGCTCTGGTTTGTTTCACATTTGGCATGTTTAGTTGAAACGTAGTAAGACATAAATTTGAAAGAAAATGGAAATTGCGCTGACGTTAAAATAAAAAAGTATACATATTCGACATAAAGGACACTTCCCGTTAAAAATTCATTGAAGAACAATATTAACATAACTTTTTCAATGGTAATTTTAGTAATGTAACGTCATGTAACATCATGCTGATTAAGAAAAAAGCAGAAAATATTTTTACATTTAAAAACTTGGAAAATGAACCTTAAACATTTAAAAAAATTACTGTAAAGACCTTTATACATATAGTCTTGCCCAATTTGCAGAGCTCTGCAAGTCAAAATCAACTTCTCTTTTGTGTCTTATCACGCCAGCGCATATGTTTACTAATATCTTTAAATCTCTACTGCCAACACTTGTAATTGTTACGTAGTGTCACGTAACGCCAGTTTGGAAATACCCATATCGTAAAATTTCACAACTATCTTAGTAATGTTATGTTTGCAAAATCAAAAATGAAAACATGGCCTACAACAATGCCACAGTGCACAATATCTTGTGAACTCCATAATTGACTAAGTAGGTGAAATATTACTTATAAGTATGGCTAGGAATTCTCATGCATTAAAAAATCTAAAATATGCGAATATAATATGCACTCAAGATTCAAAAATGTGCTTTATAATCAAGTAAAATATACAATTAAAAGTATAACACATTTATTTTAAAAAGAAAAGAAAGAAAGCAATTCATTTCAAAACACAATACATATTTATGTATAAAATTAGCTTCTAATCAAGCAGACAGTTACAATCTTGACCATTTGTCAAATGCTTTTTCAAACAAAATAATCATCTTATCACATACAAGTTGTTTTGTCAAATTGAGTTTGAGTAAAATACTAAATGGTTTTTCTGCCTTGGGTCAATATAAGTTTATTTGAGAAAGCAACTTTTTTTAAAATATATATACATTTGGCAAAACCACTTCAATCGAAAGAGGGCGAGCACAAATAATATTGCGGTGGTTTATTTATAGTGTGCTTTTAATGCTGTTATTTACTTGGAAACAAGTTTTTTTTTCAAAGGACTTAATGGTTAGACCCATATCCATTATGTTAGTGTTTCTGTTGCAGAATTATGGACAATTGGCTAAAAACTGGGTCTTTGAAACGAAAAGGTGGGGAGATTGTATAAGCTTCTGAAACGACTGATTAAATGACAACCAGCATCCCCGAACGTGACCAACAAGCTCCTAGTAGCGAAGACCCAAATAAGCCGGCCTCAGTCAGCAGAAACCAAACACACTTACCAAAAGAGATTCGAGGAAGATAAGAAAATATGACCCTAGCTACCTTAATTTGTTTGGCTTTGTTCCGGTTTGGAACGAACAGGCACCCGAAGGGCAATGCGTTAACTGTCATAAAATTGTTGCTAACGGCTGCCTAGTGTCATCTAAATTAAAAAGACATCTGGACTGCAATCATTCTGATTTAGTGCACAAAGGTGAAGAAATCTTCAAACGCCGCGCTTTATCTCTTCAGGCAGGGTCATCTATGATGGAGAGAATTTCTAAAAATGAAAACGAAACGGAAGCCTCATTCATTGTCAGCTTATATATTGCAAAAACTGGAAAACCTCATACCATTGCCGAAGCATTAATTAAGCCTTGCCTGAAGGATGTTGTTAGTTGCATTCTAGGTCCAGATATGGCCAAAAAGATTGGTACTGTGCAGAACTTATAAAAAGATTGAAAACTTGTGAATTTTTTAGTTTGCAGCTTGACGAAAATACCGATGTAGCGGGACTTGCTGTTCTCCTCGTGTTTGTGAGGTACCCATTCGCAATGCAAATAGAAGAAGAACTTTTGGTGAGCGTAGTGCTTGAGACTTACGCAACTGGCGACGAAATTTTTAAGGTTTTTCGACAAGCTTGTACAGAAAAATGGTTTGGAATGGAGCAAGGGTGTGGATATTTGCAGTGATGGAGCAGCGGCAATGATTGAAAAAACGAAAGGAGCGGTATCTAGGATGAAGCAAGTAGCAGAAAACGCTACGACTAGCCACTGTATGATCCATCGGCATTCCCTGCCGACTAGAAAGATCCCACAAGATTTAAAAACCATATTGGATGCCCCTGTGAAGAGCCGCCCGCTTCAAGAACGCCTTTTAAAACTTACCGCTGAAGATATGGGTATGGATCACTTTCACCTTGTGCTGCAGACAGAAGTGCGCTGGCTTTCAAGAGGAAAGATTTTATCCAGATTGTTTGAACTAAAAGATGCACTGGTGACCACATTCACAAAGCAGTATTTTTTTCAAAATTAACTGATGTCGATTGGCTACTTAAACTAAGATACCTTTCTGACATATTCGAAAAAATAAATGAAACAACCACATCTCTTCAAGGCAAGGGCTCAATTGGCCAAAATAAAAGCCTTGCACAAAAAACTATTTTTTTTGAAGCATGTGTCAAAAACGCAAACATCTCCAACTTTCGTCGGTTGCAAGAATTCGTCAACACAAATGAGATTCATCTTCACCCGAACTTCCTTGAAAATATGACTTGCTACTTGGAAGGTTTAGAAAAAACCATTGTTGAATATTTTGACGATATCGACTCTGAAGATGTCTACAGCTGTGTAGCATACCCGTTTTCCTGCGACCCGAAACGTAAACCTACTGGGATGACAATGAAGCTTTTAAAAACTTGCTGGACATCAGTGAAGACAGCACTTTGAAAATTAAATACCAAAAAGCAAGCCAAGAAGAGTTCTGCATGCAAGTGTATGCAGAAAATAATCCTGTTGGCAAGATAGCATTAAAAAGACTAGTGAGTTTTACTTCCACGTTTCTATGTGAGTCTGCATTCTCAACATATGCGTTCATAAAAAACAGATACAGGAGCAAAAACAGATACAGCGTCAAATGATTTAAGGGTAAAATTGACAAAGCTACCAATTAGGGTTGCCAGATTTTGTATGCCCGAAATCAGTACATTAGACTTTTTCATGCTAAAAAAATCAGTACTTTTCAGTACATTTTTATTCAAAGAAAAATTATGAATGTAACCGCCCTATTCCCACACAACTGACAAAACTCAGCGGCTGACTATTGCCTGTACTACTGCGCCTAATACTATGCCGCAAATTTATTTTAAGCTGTCGTATGACAATTGTCAGTTTTATTGTTATGACCTACTGAGTAAGTGACAACGGCGAAACAATGTTTATATTGTGTTTTAGGCGCAGTAATTGTGACAATAGTCATATGATGAATTTTGTCAGTGTTGTGGGAATAGGGCGGTAAGTATCAGATAATACTTTAAAACGCCAGAGTAGTTGCTTTTAACAATATATTGGTATATAAATAAAATATAGTTCATAAGAAAAGTGTTATTCATTTTAACATGAGTGTAGACATCATTATATTTACGACATTTTTGAATAGCAATAATGAGATCATATCCATCTTCAGTGTTTAAATAGTCAAAGAATTCTATATTTTTCAATTTAAAATTACTTTTAATATGCAGTTCACTTTAAAAATTTGTAATTAGAAGCCGGTTTCTTTCTTAGCGCCAGGAAGAAAACTTTATACTTAAGATCCTCTCAGTTGCTTCGGTTGAGTGTGGTATTGAAAAAAAAATTACATATTTTTTCAAGTTGTGGAAAAGTACCACTATTTAAGGACTTCATTTATAATTCCTCATGGCTTAAATTAATTTTTTTCAACTACGCAAAAACTTTGAAAGGCTAAGAATTCGCTAATAAGAGTATCTAACTATATCTTGTATGCAAAACTCTTTTACAATGTGAGTAAATTATGAAAAAAGAATTGTAAGTTATAGGCAAAAGCCATTCGAATATTCAAGTTTGTTGTTATTAAACTGAAAGTTATCTTCGAGATAACTTACAACACCCGACAAAACAAACGTCAGCCTTCTTTTTAAATAATTAAACCTCCAACATATCGAGGGCTTATATTCAATACCCTCTGTCTGCATTTTTCATAAAAATGAGATTCCAATATAAAAATGCATCTTAGACTTCACTGTCATCGGTGATGTTAATTCTGACCTTGTATCACGCTTGACAGAAGAATTTACTTTTAAATTGCAAAGTCGGAATTAACACCAGTGATGACAACTAAGACACAGATGGGTTCTAACATCACAAAGTTGTTATTGTGAAAATTGCAGATATAGGCTATTGAATAAATATAAGCCCTCGATATTAGGTTTGTTCCACAAGCACTTGTAGAAAAACTCGAGCAAATTTCAAACTGTGAGCGTATATCAAAGAAACTCTAAAACTTACTTGTGGAACGCGTATATGTAACTCGAAGTTACTTCGAGTAGCTTGTGGAACAAACCCATTATCGCAACTGGTACGTAACGACCCGGCGATATGCCCATAAAAGGGTTGATATATTTTTTGTATTAATTTCTTAGGCATATGAAACATTATCTGAAAATGTTTACTATAATTAAATTATCTTCTTACTTTTTACAGTACAGTTTAAAGAAGTTACAACGTTATGTAAAAACCTTAAGAAAATCCTAAAGTTTTTGTTTGAATTGAAAATTCAGTTCAAATCAGTACAAATTTTGAAAAATCAGGACATTAGCGTACTGATTGAAGAAATGAATAAAATCAGTACAAGAGTTGAAATATCAGTACTGTACTGATAAAATCAGTAAGTCTGGCAACCGTACTACCAATAAACTTAAAGGAAATAATGAAAAATTCATCAAAAAAATTTCATTCCTTACATTAAAGATAAATTAGTAAAAAATTTGCATTGTGTTTTCTTGTTTTCGTAATCAGTAAACTGTGCCGCAAAATTTTTTTAGCACAACAAGGGTGCCGCGGTGAAAAAAGTTTGGGAACCCCTGCTCTAGGGAAACTTACATACTAACAATGAATGGTATCCATAAAAGTATGTACATATGTACAATAAAGCGTTCGAAACCTAATATCACGTTTCCACCAAGAGGCAAACCCTGGGTTTGCTGCCCCTAGCGTATTTACTCGCAAACACCAGTCAAGACACTTGCCAAATCCCATACAAATATCATAACCGAAAGTCATTTCAAACCCACCTTTCACAGCGTGTTTATGTTGGGTTTTCTTGTATTTTAATATAAAATGATGGCAATATTATTAATTTACGTAATTTTTTCTCTTTTGTTGATTCATTCATATCCAAACATGGCAACAATATTTTGCAGCTTGTCAATAGCCCTGTTCGCGTACGCACTACCCAGTAAAATCCAGAAACCAGCAAAAGAAAGAGAATTGAGAGAGCAAAAGTAATAGCTGAACCAGGGTTTCATGAGAAAAATAATATTTGTGGCTATACAAATCAAACATTTTTGCTTTGTAAAAATAAACATGATTTTGACTTTGTAAAAATAAACATCAGTTTTATTCGATATTAAACATACTTTTTTCTTAAATTTTTTAAACGTTTATAGATATGAGCATACACCCATCATTCGAAAGGTCTAAACTCGGTTAAGAAGGAACTCATTTACAAGCTCATAAGGACACAAATGTTTGTGTAGTGTAATAGAGAGAGCAAAAGTAATAGAAGAACCAGGGTTTCATGAGAAAAATAATATTTTTGGCTATACAACTCAAAACTTTTTGCTTAACCTTTTTTTTGTAATTCAACTTTCACCGATTTCTCCTTGTAGTGAACGCAATATTCTAAAATAATTTGTCATGAAAATTTTCATATCTCATTTAATTTTTAGCCGACTTTGTAAAAATAAACATCAGTTTTACTCGATATTAAACATACTTTTCTCTTAAATTTTTTAAAAGTTTATAGTTATAAACATAGACCCATCATTCGAAAGATCTACACTCGGTTGAGAAGCAACTCATTTACAAGCTCATAAGGGTACAAATGTTTGTGTAGCTATCACAAAATGGTATCGCGTGTCGCATCGCGTATCGCATCGCTGTAACGTGCACTGCGCGCATTTCATATCGAATCGCGTATCGTAACGCATATCGTATTGCATATGGCATCGCATATCGTATCACTCTAATGTGCACCGTGCCTTACTGCTGCTAAAACTTCATACTTCGGTTTCATATGCGGCTAATGCTGAATCTGCCCTTCATGCAAACGGTGGAAAATGATGCCGGCGTGTTAGTTGATAGATGAAAATGTTGCCAATACTAGACTCACTCCTGGTGATCCAGATGGTAGTAATTCATTTTTGGTCACATTCAGTGTTGCCAGAACTTTTTGGACCAACTGGCTAAATTGGCGAAAAAAAACCGGCTAAACTGTTTCAACTAAATTTCACATATTTTATTTAAATAAATCACAGGTAGAAATGACTAACTAGTTCTTGGAGAGAAGTAGCAAATTCAAGTTGGAAAAAATTTTGCCAGCAAGAATTCGCAATTAGGAAAAACATATGATTGTGGCACATGGTTGGATTTTTTGTCGACGATCATTTTAACAAACAAGTTCGTTAAATTTACAAATGTACAAACTTGAGCGATTTTAAAATGAAAAATGTAAGTAAATAGTAGCTTAGTTTAGTTAGCTCCAATGATTTGAAAGGTACTCGGCTGAAGAAAAACTGTATTCGTAATCGGAATGCAATCGCAACCATAGTCGATTTAGGAAACCTGACAGTTACTACGACAAAGAAATTGAGACGTATGTTGAAGAAAGTCGGATTAACAAGAAATATACATGTAGATCCTGTTTTTATACTAGCTACACAAATTTCTTATGTTTGAAACGCAACCGTGGACCCTAGCTGGCAGGGAAACTTGCAAATTCCTGCAAATTTGCGTTCGTACAAAAATTTGAAAATTTATCTACTTGATAGAGAATTTGGGAGCATTTTTCCTTACTATCTGATATTTTGAGTGATAATTCTCGCTGGATTTTCGAAGAACAAACTATTGTCTTCCCAGAGAGTTTTGCTTTTATTTTCATTTTGACGCATTTCAGTGTTGGTTTTATTTAAGTCAAGTAGGCCTTCGGTTTTTGGTATTTAAATAAGTTCTCAGCAAAAAAAATTTTCTTAAAAAATACATATGTGTACATAGTGCTTGAAAATATAAATTTTTCCCTTACCTTAAACCTTTAAGCGTGGGCAACAATGATGTTTCTTAATTAAGGCAGAATTGAATATGCGCTATTTGAGAAGACAATACATGTAATATTTATTCTATGTGTTGGCACTATATTCAAACACAAACGCGTGTTAAACAAACAGTGAAATAATTTGTTATTTTCTAAGTTTGCGAATAATACTTCCCACTTAAATTTAAAATATTCATAACAAACACTTCGCTACGGCCTTCTTTAGAAAAAATATATTCGTTTGAAATAAAAATAAGCGAAATCGGCCCAAGTTTATATAACGCAGCCTGACATGAAACTTTTCTCAGCGATAAGGCTAGTAGCAACTTCTAACAGATTTTGGGTCGCTTAGTAAAAAATGGAAACATATATATGTATGTATTTTTTTTTTATTTGAATTTTGAGAAAACAAGGCAAATAGAAAACGGCTAAAAACGGCCATTTTTTTTACCAAACGGCTAACAAATCGGCAGCCGGCTAAACCGAAATTTCTCCGGCTGTTTGCTACCGCAACCGGCTACATCTAACCGGAAAACGGATAAAATGGCAACACTGGTCACATTCAACAATCATTAACTCGGCCGAAAAAAGCCGAATGAACATCAAAAGTACGACGCCAGTGAGATAAAACTACGACGTCTGGGTAAAAAAAGTTCTGAAAAACGAAATCACTGTGTACTCATTATTTTGTTTAGTAAGGCTACAAAATATTAAAGTTCCATGGCTATGGAAATTTAAAAATGAATTTTTGTGTTCCAAATTCTTTTTTCATAATTAGTTGTATGCAAGTGGTTCATGTAATATCTTAACTGACGCCAACATACAATTTTAATCTTAGTTAAAACATTCATTGGAATTCAAAAGGTTTATATAATTTAATATGAATGATGTTAAGTTTTTTCTCAAAAATGTGATTTTTGTATTCATTTGCTGTCAGCTGTACGTAGTTTCTTCCATTTAAAAAGCTGTCAGCAAAAAAATTAATAAAAACCAATGCGATTTCTTAGCCAGTTCAAATGTATACCCTGTTATACCTAAATGTGATTTTTGTATTCATTTGCTGTCAGCTGTACGTAGTTTCTTCCATTTAAAAAGCTGTCAGCAAAAAAATTAATAAAAATCAATGCGATTTCTTAGCCAGTTCAAATTTATACCCTGTTATACCTAAATTAAATAGGCTATATAACTGCATACTAGAAATTTTTTTTAAAACCTGAGTAAAATGTTTAAAATTTTGATGAAAACTCGTTAAATTTTCCTTAATTTTGTATACAATTTGAAACTTGATTTATATGGTTTTATTTGCAACACGGATAATATTTTTTTTAATAACAAAAAAATATGTGTTGCTTGCAAAATATTGTGAATATTTAGCGCAGTTTTGGACACCCTGTTCATTCTGCAGATGTTTATGAAATTGACTTAATTTGAAAAAATTAATCAAACTTGTGTACATTTTATATATGAGACCAGGTCTACGAAAAGGGAGCTTACGTGCGAAAACTAGTTTTCTGTGAAAAAGCTGTTAAAAGTGAAAAGCATCTCATCTTCCATCCGAATCAACCAAAAAGTGAAAATTGATTTTTTGACACCTAGCCCCCTTTCCGTATACCAGGTCACATATACAAATTTTTGCAGAAATCAGAGTTTTCTATGAGATGAGGTATGCAGATGCTCGTAACTGGCACCGCAAGCTTCTCTTTTATACCAATCACAAAACCGGTAAAAAAAGGACCTGTCAAAGGAGAGGTTCACTCAAATTGTCACAGTTCTGCCCCAAAAGTCTCTATGTGGTGGCAATTGGTCCCCTCCAATGACAACCATGTTAAAGTTGCCGCTCCTTTTCAGATATAAGAACCGGAATTAAGACCGGTATATTCTCTTTGTGACCGGTATGTGATATGTCAATTACCGGCAATTTTTCCTGCCGGGTGATGTTGTTGTTGATACCCTGCAGTGAAAAGCTGAACCAGTATGCACAAATTCCAGTTCATGAGCTATTATTTAAGGATAGAAGTCGTACCAGTTCGTTATGAACCATAATTATACCAGTTCCTCATAGAAAAAAGTAAACTAATAATAATAATAATATTAATAATAATAAGAATAATTATTATTATTATTATTATTATTATAGATAGGCGCTTACACATATGTATGTTAGTGTTTGGCCGCGCTTCTTCTCCGATTTGTGGCGTGCGCCTTGATGTTTTACGCCGACTCCGAACGGCGATTGTATTTTAATGAGAAGCTGTTTTTCATGGCAGAAATACACTCGGAGGTTTGCCATTGCCTGCCGAGTGGCGACCGCTGTTAAGAAAAAACCTGTTTTCAACAATTTTTTTTGGGATGTTGCTTTGACCAGGACTTGAACCCAGGCGCTGCGGAGTGGAAGCGCGCACTGCTGACCACTACACCACAGCGGCCGCCAAAAGTAAATTAGTTGGTAGAAATTTGGGTTCAAAAACTGGTATTAAATGGGAAATTCAGACCAGTTCATGATGGACTATAATATAGCAGTTCTCCGCAGTGAAATGCCAAACCATAGTATGCGCCAGAGCGTCGGCCTACCATTTCGGCAATTTCGAACAACTTATGAGATCAGCGACATCTGTCTTTGAATAGCCACAACCAAAACTAAAATGCGGTTAATTGCTTTCATAAAAAATGTCGGCTGTGGTGTCGAGTGAAGACTACCGATTCTGGATCTGAGATCTCAGGTTCGAGAGCGCGTGGTAGTTGTTAAAGTAAAGTAAGTAAATCAATTTAAATCATTATTTCAGTTTAAATATAAAATAAAAATTGTACATAAATTTAATTTCATTTGGAAAGAACCTAAATATAAAAATACCAATAAAAAAATGAAAAGAAATAATTTTTTGTTCTTTTTAAAACAATAAATTTAAAAATTACAAAAAGAGAGAAATAAAATAAATAAAAAACTAAAACTAACAAGTAAGAAAGTCTAAGTTCGGGCGGAGCCGAACATTAAATACCCGGCGCAAGTATTAAATATATTTGTTTCACCTTTCCGAAAGCTACCGCTACATTGTAAGCCGGGGTGTATCAATTTTGAGAAAATTAGCGTCCTTAAATTTCGAAATATTTAAGTTTCAAGCATTTCTGAAATTTATCGTTATATGAAAAGCGCAAGTAATTTTATTCCGATTTCGATAATTTTCAACGTTTTGCTTTTATGTGGCAAGCACAATAACCATACCGAGTTTGGTACAAATTGGTAGAACTGTTACCGAGATATATACATGTGGTCATAAATGGGCGGTGCCACACCCATTTTCCAAAATTTTATCATAAACGTATTTCTTGGTAAAGAGTTGTTGCAAGCATCGATTTTGTATAAATTAGCTTTAATATTTACTAATTTATCGCAAATTTCGTATTTCTCTAAATTACCGTTATATGGGATGTGGGCGTGGTTACAGTCCGATTTCGGCCCATTTTTAATACCAACCTACCTTGTATTAATGGAAACCTACATACCAAATTTCGTTGAGATATCTCAATTTTTGCTCGAGTTATCGTGTACACGGACGGACGGACAGACGGACGGACAGACAGACATGGCTTAATCGATTTCTCTTTTAATTCTGAGCATTTATGTATACATTTGTCTATATCTATCTCGATTCGTTTTGGCTGTTACAAACAACCGTTATGTGAACAAAATTAATATACCCTTGTGCACAAGTGCGCTCGGGTATAAAAAAAGATTCGCTCACTGAGATTCTAACTCGGATCTCTTGATTTGGCGTGCAAAAGCTTTACTCTGTCGACCATTGCCATTGTTGCAGCGCCGCGAGCAAAATCAATAGGCAGTCTATCCCGTCTACTGGTATGATGCTACAAGTATTTCTACTGGTAGCGTGCTGATGCAGGAGCGGACAATTGGCATCTCCTATGACACCGCATTGTTAAAAAGACCCGTCGCTAACATTGCAAAAGGATACAACGTGAACTAGTTGGGCCTGAAACGCAAACTGGTAGCTTTCTGGTTCACAACTGGTAGCTTTCCCTGCAGGGTAATAATATCACTCGTGATACCTCGTCTCCGTCTTTAACAAAACATAAGACAGTACCTTGGCTTCGAAGGTTCAGTCTCAACTAAATGCTGGTATGAACAATGCCGCTGTAAATCATAGTACGTCTAATATCTCAATGATAATAATAAACGTTGTAAGCGTCTGAATACTGAACTAGCTATTGTTGCTCGTATGAACTGGCTTCATTTATCTTCATTCCAGCCCTCAGTTTCAGCAAATAATATTAGTGATTACGTAGTAAAGCATGCCAACACGGATAGCTCTACCTTGCGTGTCATAGATTAGGTAGGAGAGATGCGCCGTCTAACTAAATAAAAAAGTGAATTTTAAGTTGGAGTTGCTACTGCTATATATGAAAGATTCTATCGCCAAATTTTTTGCCCTGCTTATGTGAACTTTCGCCCTTTTAGTTTTTATCCTCGAGAGGAAAAACAACAACAAGGCCCGTAGCTTCCAATAGCAAGGCGAACTTAAAGCGCAGTTACTCACGGACATAAAAAGCGGATCTTATGGGATCTGCGTGTTATCAAAAACTCACCACCGCATGACCGTGACGTAGACGTTGCTTCTCTCTCTTTCTACCAACAGCGAACTTGATATCTTTGTACGTCCTTCTACGCTACGCTACGTACACGTCCGTGGGTAATGCTAGGCACTAACAACGAACAAATCCGACTGACTTGTTCGAGTTCGATGCCATTTTTGTCGTTAGTGGCATGGTGCGCGAACAAATCAGATGGATTTGAAAATTTTCAAACTCTTCTGATTTGTTCGACCGTTAGTGGCGCAGTTCGCGAACATTAATCCATGTCGCCATATCAGTTTACTTTTAACCCATTTCGTCATATCAGGGTATTTTGAACCATTGAAGTGAGCACATCGCGGGATATTGCAAGTAAACGATTTTTTGAAGATTTTATTTTCAATTTTCGAAGGGAGAAGTTGCGATTTGGCAAAATAAAAGTGAAAAATATAAAGATAGGAATAGAAAAACAAAAATCGTGGAAAACAACTGCTGGAGAAGTAGAGGCAAGTAGACAAAACTGCCACGATAGGAATTGTAAAAAAAACAGGGCATACGAGCCTGCTACAGGCGGGAATTACAATTCGGAAAAGTTAGAACCCAATTTGCCACCGCGCGAAGACGAGTTCGAATCGACGTCGCACAATAGGCCGCTTTATACAAGTTGGTGCTCAAAAGTATGTAACCGGATTTTTCCCCTGAAAACTACGAAGACACATCTAAAACGGATATATAATATTATTTTTATAATATTATTTCATTATTTTGTGTACTAACACTGTTCAACAAATTTTTTTTCTTGTTAAATTGAAAAATATGTAGATATTTAGAGAAAAATAATAAACCCAGATCATCCACTATTTCCAATAAGTCACCTCGTGTTATAAACACTGAAAAACTAATTCATTATACATTGATAATTGTTATTATGGTAACGGGCCATAAAGATTACTTAAAATAGAAACAATAACAAAACGGTGCAAGGCCCGATAAAAATTTTATTCGTCTATAGAATCATCAGATTCAGGTTGTGTATATTCAAAATTCTCTTCTAAAAGCATGTATTTTACTTCTGGATCAAATGATTTTCTTTTTACTGTTTGTAAAGGTCTTAAACTCGTAATGTGAGGATCAGAAGAATAAATTAGACGATGGAATACATCTTCAAGGTTAGCTTTCCTTGAAGTTATTCTGCTAAAACGTTCACGATACGCTTTGAAATCTTTATTTCGCGATTCGAAAAAAACATGCGGCAGTTCAGAGAAGTTTCTTCAGATGGGGGATTAATAGTGTCGAAAACTTGTTTAGCTTCACTGCGAACGTTAATTGTTCGTGGGAATAATCTTGACGAAGCTAGGCAGTTTTCCTACGTTTTGACTGGTCACTAAATTCCCCAAAGTCTTTAGTGGGCCTTCCTCCTTTAGGTATCTGATACACCACAAATTGACAAGTTTTTTCTAACCACGCTTTTTCCGATTCATAAAATCTATTTTTGTGTCTACCGCATCTGATCCATTTTAAGGTAATGTAGCTCTTGAAATTGCGCAAACATATTTGCAACTTCTTTCTTTCCGAAGCTGGGCAGCTGGTTTGGCTTGAAATATATTGTTCCACATCTCTGAACTTGCATTGTAGTAATTTAGACGGGCTTTTAAAAAATATTTCATACAAATCTCGATTTTTAATGGATAAAAGGTTCCGTCTGGAATAAAAGTTAACAGTATTGAAATAAAGAATAAATACATAAGGTATATACCATTCTCTTCCAGTTAGTTTGAAGTTTTCTTAAAACACTCCCACTTGGAACATATTTTTGATAAAATAATGACAAAATGTGCCTGACAAAAATTAATAAGTTCACGTTAAAACATATTTTTCTCA
>NW_023460917.1:0-30674 GCF_013731165.1 Rhagoletis pomonella | reverse complement strand
TTTTGCGAATGCGAATATTAAGGAACCGAAAATAACAGTTTTTTTTTTACCAGTTAAACTTGGCCAAATATTTTTATTCCTAATTAAAAGTCTTTTCCGGATAATAAACAAACCGCTTATCCAAATTAAACAAGTCAGGTACCAAATGAAGGAAATGTATAAACGAGCAAAGCCACCCATTGAAAAATATTTCAATAAAAAAATTTTAATTAATTACCATAGAACAAACCTTGTCGGTATATGAATTTCTTTAGTATTAAATGATAAAAAAAATACAAATAGAGGTGGTAACCTTCATTCGTTATTTCTGCTTAAAAGCTATATCAGTAACAGAAGAAAGGATCAATAATGAATTCCAAAAACTAAAATCGAAAAACGCTATTGACGTTACTGGTTCTCCACAACTAAAAGAATGAAAATTAAGAATTCTTTGGAAAACAAAGGTGTTTAAACAACGATCTTACCATGATACAAGATTGTGAAGATGGAAGTCAGGAGGATACATCCGACATTTGCAGCCCGATGCAATTCTCAATAAATTATTGCACCGCAATAAAAAAAATAAATATAACTGAGAGACCTCTCAACTGGTGCAGCGTCAATCGAAAAGAATTTTCAATTTTGTCAAGTTTCAAGTTTTTCAAGTTTGTCGCCTCGAGCGAGTAGTTATTTAGTGGCGCAGGTTTGATTTACGACCCTTTAAAAACTTTTTATTGAATATAATGTTCCAATTTTTAAAATTCAAATACTAAAAAAAAAACATTACATATTACTAACCTTTCCATTTTTAAATATAAACTAAATCACCTAATTTACTCACCTAAATTATTTCTTAACAAGTAAAAAAGTCTAAGTTCGGGCGGAGCCGAACATTAAATACCCGGCGTAAGTATTCTAAATAGTTTTTTCACCTTTACGAAAACTACCGCTACATGGTAAGCAGTGGTGGTTTTACGTCTATTTCAAACATATTTCAAACGTTCAGTTAGATATAATGAGATAAACTTATACAGATACATATACAGTATTGGTCAATACAATAGCACCCCCATTTCAAAGTGATATTGTTTGCCACTCATGTTTTTTTTATTTATTTTTAAGAATTTTCAATTAAAATGCAGTTCATTCTCTTACAAAACTCACATAAACTCAAGTTTAAAACTTTTTAAAAGACCGCAAAAAAGTGCAACAAATTTTCACCCAAGTTTCAAACTTTTTTCTCAGAAGCGGTAGATTTTTTTTGAATACACAGTTGTATAGCCCATTCAATTTTAGTCTAATAATGTGCAAGTTTCAAGTGGCTAAAAATTACCGTTGATTTTTTAGAATTTTTTTCGCCGAGGATGTTGCGGGTTTCTGCCATATAAAAATAAATTGTGTTTAGTCGTTATATGGAAGCAAATGAGACAAAAAAAAATCTAAAAAATCAACGGTAATCTTTAGCGACGTGAAACTTGCACATTATTGGACAAAATTGAATGCGCTATAAAACTGTGTACTCAAAAAAATTCTAGAGCTTCTGAGAAAAAAGTTTGAAATTTAAGGGAAAGTTTGTCGCACTTTTTTGCGGTCTTTTAAAAAGTTTAAAACATTGGTTTATATGGGTTTTGTTGGAAAACGAACTGTATTTTAATTGAAAATTCTTAAAAACAAATAATTAAACATAAGTGGCAAACAATATCGCTTTGAAAGGGGGGTGCTATAGATATGTCCAATACTGTATGTGGGCGGCACCACGCCAAAAATTCCATAATAATATTACTTCTTTTCAAGGGATTGTTGTTAGTATTAATTTTGGGTTAAATTAGCTTCCTTAAATTTCGAAATACCAAAGTTTCAAACATTTCTGAAATTTACCGTTAAATAAATAATTTAGTAATTTTAGTGAGATTTCAAAACTTTCAACGTTTTGCCTTTTTATCTGGCAACCACTATAATCATACCGAGTTTGGTACCCATTGATCGAGCGGTTACCGAGATACACATATGTGGTTATAAGTACCCCGCCCATTTTCCAACCTTTTATTATAAGCCTATTATTTGCTAAAGAATTATTGCAAAAATCAATTTTGAATAAATTAGCTTCGGTATTTACCGATTTATAGAAGCTTTCGCAAAAGCAAGGGGTAAGCACATAATTTGCTCCGATAACTTGTCCTGTTTCCAAGTCCTCCAAAACCACAACAAATCAAGCTACATCATCGACATTTTTAAAAAACACGCAATTCCCTACCAGGGCAATATTAAACACATGTGGATACCCGGACACTCCGATATCCAGGGTAACACACTTGCAGACACAGTCACCAGGGATGTTTCCATCACTCCAACAATCACATCCTACCCCGCGACATTTACTGTTTAATTCATCGACAGAGGTAAGCTAACCCAGCAAATATTGCGGTTAGTTATCGATTAGAGAATGATTGGAGAACTAGCCACATTCTCCAATCTCAAACGTTAGAGAACGACTCAAAAAACTATCGAGAATCATAGCGATCTCAACAAAAATTTGACATAGTTCTCGACTCGAGAAAATATTAATTATATTATCGAATTCTAATGTTGATCTCTAATGGGATTCGAATGTGAATTTCTTCAAACTGCTGTTTTGCTTTATTAAATAAAATGCGTTGTTTGTAAAATTTGTACTAAATGTATGTATTTGCAACAAAATAATAATGAATTATTTGAAGTTAAAAATAATGTATGATTCATTGATTTGGAATATTTCTTATTTACATTTATTTGAATTTGCGTTGTTTCTCTAATCATTCTCGAATCGAATTCTAATGTAGTTCTCTAATTTCGCCATCGACTCGAGAACGATTAGAGAATTACCCTAGTTATCTAATGTAGAAATCCAAGTTTCTCTTACGTTAGAGACTGTGTTTGCTGGGAAGTTAATGCACCAATGGGCGGACTGTAATCACCATTATTCGGATATTAACTAGCCGAACAAAACCCGTTTCCCCTACATCGGTACCTACCAACCATATCACAGCATACACACGTCTCCGAATGGGGGACACCATAATTACTAACACGCACTTACTACAAGGCACTAGACCCAACACCTGCCCCTTCTGTCAAGCAACAGCCAGCGTGCATAATCTACTAGTATCGTGCCCAGAACTTGCTTCCCAAAGGTATCATCAGTTTGACAACTTGGATCCCCTCCTACTGTTAAAGGACGCAACAGAAGTTAAAATTAGCAAAATCTACAGATTTCCGCGTATCTGACCCATCACATCTCACCAATCAGCCGAAAGCCTGCGCTGCTAGCGATGCGGTTGCTTAAGTTATAAAATAAAAAAATATAAAACCTTCTTTCTTAAGATTAACATTTATGATAATGAGAACTCGGAATCTGATGTATGTTTTCATTGGGCTTCTTCAAATGTAAATGGTTAGTTATCCTCACGAATCATGAAATATTCATTAAAATTGTATTCAATCGTTAGTTCATATATTTTTCAGTAAATGCATGGTTTTGCATATTTTGCAAAAAATACATGTATACATTTTAGTATACTTTATAGTTCTTTGAGCCAAATGCGGCTCTTTGCTTTCCAAAGTGCGGCTCTTTTAACTTTCTCTTTGCTTAGAACATTTTGGCTCCTTCTACTTTTTAAAATACACATTTCTTTTTCTTTGTTGGACATTCTTTTCCATTGTGTTTTTAACATTACCCACAATTGGAGAATGGAAATTGACTTTCTGGCTAATGTTCTTTATCGATATGATGGAACATTTGCCAAAACTTGAATTTGTCTCTACAAGAAGAGAATACAAATGTTTTTGATTTGTCGCAAAATATTTTGTTTTGAAACTAAACTATGTATGTACGTCTTTTTATGCAAGATCTCAAAAAAATAATATTTCATTATTTTCCATGGCTAGAAAAAATATTGCAACATGATTTAAAAGCAGATTTTGAAAAAATATTTGCCGATTTGAAATTATTTAAATTTACGTTTGCATACTCCATTAACCCTTTTTTATGTAATATAATTGAGGATGAATTTACAATATCCGAAACACTCCTTTTTAAAAAGCGAAGAAGAGTTGGAGTTTTTTGAATTAAAAGAAAATAAGGTACTGGAAATGCAACACAAAGCTTTGCCATTGCTTGAATTTCGGCAACAAGTACCAGATTTATAAAACAGCTGCGCGCGTATAACGCTAGGCGCACATTACATCAGATAGGCTGACCCATTTCGGCCGAACAATTTGACCGTCCGAACTGATGCGCAAACTCAACCAGATTATTTACCGACCATATTTGTACGCACAAATCTAGTTTTCATTTCAATTTTGCAAGCAGTGAAATATTTTGTATAAATTTGAATAGACATACTCTAAACATGTGATTTTATATGTAATTTTTTTGTTTTGCACCCAATAAGTTAATTTTTCGCAGTCCATTTTAGTACTTTTCACCTGACATCCGACGAGAAATACAAACATGTTTGAATTTATCGTCACCGACGGACGTCAACGGCCGATTACGGTTCGGTTATCGGTTTATTTATGTGTGAGGCCGCTCATATAATCACAAGTATTTATTCCAGGGACCGTAAATAGCAGTTATTTTTTTCCATACAGTCAAAACTTGGCCCGATATTTTTTAAGTTCGAAATAAAAGTCTTTCCGGATAATAAACAAACCGCTTATCCAAATTAAACGAATTTGGTACCAAATGGAAGAGGACTTAAATAGCTTATAAACAGAAATAACGATCGAAAGCTACCACTTCTATTTATATTTTTTTTTTTTATAATTTAATACAAAAGAAATGCGTATACCTGACCAAAGGTCTGTTCTATGGTAGTTAAAAACAATTTTTATTTCAATATTTTTCAATAGCTGGCTTTCTGCTGGCTTTCCTCGTTTAAATATTTCAGTTTTAAAGCTATTTTAGTCCTCTTTCAGTTGATACCAAACTTGGGGCACCGAAATTGCGCATATGGAAACTGTGCATTTGGACATTATTTCGGTTTTAACCGAAACTGTGCATGTATGCTTTATTTCGGTTTTTGCCATATGCATTATTTCGGTTTTCAACCGAAACTGTGCATGTGTGCATTACTTCGTTTTTTTTTTCATATGCATTATTTCGCTTTTAAAACGAAAGTATGCATATGCATAATTTCGGTAGTTTCTCATATGCATTATTTCGGTTTTCAACCGAAACTGTGCATGTATGCATTACTTCGGGGTTTTCATATGCATTATTTCGGTTTTCAACCGAAACTGTGCATGCATGCATTATTTCGGGTTTTGTTATATGCATTATTTCGGTTTTCACCCGAAACTGTGCATGTATGCATACCTTCGTCTCTCACATATGCATTATTTCGGTTTTGAACCGAAATTGTGCATGCATGCATTATTTCGGTTTTTGTTATATGCATTATTTCGGTTTTCTAACGAAAGTGTGCATATGGCTAATTTCGTTTTTTCTAATATAAATTATTTACCTCATAGTTCCCCTTTATCGGTCCTGTTATTTAATATTTACACAAACACGCTCTCCAAATTGTTAGTAAACCAATCCGGTATAGATTATATGGGTATTTTCGCGGATAATATCTTTGCCCTGGCCTCTGGAACAGCAGAGGAAGTGAGCAGAAGCTTAAATATCCTCGACGCAAAAATACACCAATGGGCAACAAATACAGGCGCAGTTATACCTGGTGACAAAATAGAAGCTCTTCACATCTGCAAGAAGCGAAATTGCGATTTTACTAGAACCACGATTCGGAGTGTACTGCACTCTCAATATGTCGTTCGCTCACAGGAGTGTTGCGGCACTGCATAACGCTCTATGGATGGACCTCAAAAATGAATATTAAAAAAATAGATGTAGCCTTAAATAAATGTTACAGAACGGCATCCGGACTTCTAACACCAACACCGAAGGATGCTCTCGTCGTTGAAGCTCAATACAAAGATTTTGAGTCTTTGCTGCTAAACAGTTCGCTAAATTTAGCAGCTAAATCTATAACAACACCTTCACACGCACTACACGTCACTTTCTGGTATCATATAAATGCTTACAAGAGAATCATCAAAAGTAACACGTACGCTTCAAGCATTCAACACATTCTGATACATCTGACCAATATTAACTCTCCAATACCAAACAAACCAACAAACAACATTCCAACAAGCACTAACATAACGATAGATACTACGATTAGTTCACATGATAAAAACAATACGTGTCCTGATTTCTTTAAAAAAAAATTTTTAGAGTATAAAAGCAAAATACCAGTTGAGACCACCTACTTTACGGATGGGTCTTTCCTAAATGGTACAGCAGCTTATGCGGTCATAGAACAACAAGCCAACGGATACTCCTATATGAAAGTGCGGCAATCTCTTCTAACACCTCACGCCGGCATTTTCAATGCAGAATTGGCAGCTATAAAATTTGCGGTTCGTCATGCATCGAGCAAAAAGAAACATGCACTTATTTGCTCGGATAGCCTTAGCGTGGTGAAATCACTACAACACGACGGTGGATCACGAAGATTCCTTCTAGACGGAGTCACACTCAATTCGCGCATAACGATCCTATGGATCCCAGCACACGTCGGTATAGTTGGCAATGAATTAGCGGACGAAGCAGCCAAAGAAGCTATAAAAATGCCTCTTATAATGGAAGTTCCATGTTTAAGCGCAATCATTAAAAATTTCCACAAAGTAGAAGCTGCAAACATAAAAAATACTGTGTGGCAGACATCAAGCACTTTACGCACAACTTAAAAGACCACACTATAACGAAAACTTCACTAGGGACGACTGTATTAAAATAGCACGAATGAGAGTCGGTGTAACTAACTTCAGTACCAGGCACCATTTTAGCGGCGGCAGATCACCAGAATGCACCCAATGTTGGACGACTCTAACTGTTCTCAAGGATTGCGCCATCTCAGGAAGTCACGCTAACCTCGAACAAACACTCGACTGCAGTAATGAAAACACCATAAAGTTCATCAACGAAGCCTTAAAAAAACACAACCTCCTATACGAAGTATAACTTTAAGAAGAGCACAACAACTCGGGAGCAACATGGCCTCGTAGCCCAGCCCCCGTGCATATATTTTATAAATTTATTTATAAAATATAAAGATAAATAAATAAATAAATAAATAAATAAATTATTTACTTCTACTTAGTAAGGGTTTTAATCCCTAAGCGCAGCCGAAAGCCGCCTACGCAGAGAGAAGTTCTACCCAAAAATACTTCCGCCCTTCTTTTCCGGCAACACAGAAAGGAGAATTCTACTTAGTTAGGGTTATAATCTCTAAGCGCGGCCGAAGGCCGCCTCCGCAGAGAGAAGTTCTGCCCAAAAATACTTCCGTCCTTCTTTTCCGGCAACACAGAAAGGGTAATTCTACTTAGTAAGGGTTATAATCCCTAAGCGCAGCCGAAGGCCGCCTACGCAGTTCTGCGCAAAAATACTTCCGGTCCCCTTTTCCCGGCAACACAGAAAGGAGAATTCTACTTAGTAAGGGTTATAATCCCTAAGCGCGGCCGAAGGCTGCCTACGCAGAAAGCAGTTCTGCGCAAAAATACTTCCGGTACCCTTTTCCGGCAACACAGAAAGGAGAATTCTACTTAGTAAGGGTTATAATCCCTAAGCGCGGCCGAAGGCCGCCTACGCAGAGAGAAGTTCTGCCCAAAAATACTTCCGTCCCTCCTTTTCCGGCAACACAGAAAGGAGAATTCTACTTAGTAAGGGTTATAATCCCTAAGCGCGGCCGAAGGCCGCCTACGCAGAAAAAAGTTCTGCGCAAAAATACTTCCGCCCTTCTTTTCCGGAAACACAGAAAGGAGAGTTCTACTAAGTAAGGGTTATAATCCCTAAGCGCGGCCGAAGTCCGCCTATGCAGAAGGAAGTTCGTTTTCATGTATGCACTATTTCGGTTTTTGTCATATGCATTATTTCGGTTCCGAGTCGAAACTGTGCATGTATGCATTAATTCGGTTTCCGTCATACGCATTATTTCGGTTTTGAACCGAAACTCTGCATGCATGCATTACTTCGTTTTTCTCATATGCGTTATTTCGGTTTTCAAACGAAAGTGTGCATGTATGCATTATTTCGGTTTTTTCAGATGCGGTATTTTGGTTTTCAACCGAAACTGTGCATTTATGCATTATTTCGGATTTTTTCATATGCATTATTTCGGTTTTCAAACGAAACAGTGCATAGCATAATTTCGGTTTTTCTAATATGCATTATTGCGGTTTTCAACCGAAACTGTGCATATATGCATTATTTCGGTTTTTTCATATGCATTATTTCGGGTTTAGACCGAAACTGCATATATGTGCATTATTTCGGTTTTTTTCGTATGCATTATTTCGGTTTTTTTCATATGCATTATTTCGTATGCAGTTTCCATATGCACAATTTCAGGGTGCCACCAAACTTGTTTAATTTGGATAAGCGGTTTGTGTTTATTATTAGGAAAGGACTTTAATTTTCGACTTTAAAATATCTGGCCAAGTTTAACCGTTGAAAAAAAGTAACTGTTATTTACGGTCCCTGGTTTATTCATATCGCCCGCATATAGGCGATATCGGCCGATGCCGGCTGCAGTGTGCGCATAGCGTAAATTTTGTAAAGTTAAAATACCGTTCACAATTATTTGCATTCGCGCACCTGATAGTTATTGAAAGTTATAAAAACCATCAGCTCTTTGTGTTCGCGTACGCAAATACTTCCAAAGAAGGGGAAATTGAGAGAAAAAAATGACATTTCATTTTGAGGGAAAGCTGTTCGTTTCTGCTGGAAAAAAAAATTTGCCCACTGCAATTTGCCAACAAGAAAACAGCTGATCAAAAACAGTTGGTTGGTATTTACGCAAATCCCTAAATTGAATTTGAAGGTTTGGAAGTTACAATTAGTAAAATGCAACTGATTAAACTTGTAGGAAGTAAGTAATTATTCGTTTAGTCAGTGAACTGTGTCAGGATAAGACTTCGGGATTTGTTTTCTTACGTTTTCAACTTTATGCTTTTGAATGTAAGCAAAATTTGTATCAGCTGTTCGTCTAACTTGCAAGTTTCTGAAAATTTTCTGTTCGCCTACTATTTTGGATATTTTTCTCTTGTGAGAGAACAGATGACATTTCGCCGGTATTTTGTTGATGGAAATTTTTTACTGGAGATTTAAACGAACGTACCTATTGACCAACCAACATTTAACAGAACTGTTACGCACGGCTTTAACTGACGTACAAGCAGATTTTGAAAATTTGGCCAAAGGGGATCTTTTGAATTTTCTTTAATATCTATAAATGAAATCAATAAAATTAATGTTTTTCATTTCTACTAATAATTTTATTTAAAAATAAATTTTTTGTTTTTGTTGTTTTTTTTGTGGCTCTTTGTAGCATTTAGAATTTACGTGTGGATCCTTTCGGCCTCGGCCTTGCCCACCCCTGCTTTATAATAAATGCATGAGGTTTTTGCATATTTTTCGATTTACAACCGTTTAAATTTAGTGCGAAATCTTTTGACAAAAAAGTGGATGATTGTACGAGAGAGCTGGGCTATATCTTTGATTAATATGAAACTACACTAATATGGGTCCTGGTACTTAGGGACATTTATGGAAACGAGGCAGTGGACGAACTATCAAGGTGGGGCTCATGGTGCGGTAGACATGGGCGCCGCGCTGAGGGAGATAAAAGCAAAAATTAGCGAAATTTAGCATTGGAAGGTCAAGCAAATATGGAACAGTACAGGATTACCCGGCAGTTCTGGGTGTCCTACGGTCCACTTAAAACCAAAGCTCTTAGAATGATCAAGGTAGATACCCACACACTTATTGCAGAGTACACAGGGCACAGGCCCGTTGGCGTACATGCCGAAA
This sequence comes from Rhagoletis pomonella, assembly GCF_013731165.1. Lineage (NCBI taxonomy): Eukaryota > Metazoa > Arthropoda > Insecta > Diptera > Tephritidae > Rhagoletis > Rhagoletis pomonella. The sequence continues at coordinate 20,779 of NW_023460917.1, read as the reverse complement.
GGAACGGATTGCCCTTCAACAGGCTCTGTCGCAGTTGTGATGACCCTGGCTCAAAAGAAACAATCGAACACTTCCTATGCGAGTGTCCAGCCCTCGAAAGGATGAGGATAAGAGACTCGGCAGACATTCCTGCAGAATGATTCACAGTGCAGCTGTCTCTCTCTGTATGACGTACTGAAATTCATTAAAGCCGCCAAATAGCTGTAGGTTGCACGAGTTGTGGAATTAAATAAATGACAAACATGCTAATTGCTTTTCACCAGGGTGACAATCCACCTATACCAACCAGCAATCCATCTGAACCACTATTGAACTGTCAGTGTTTCTATTTACACAAGACTATTACTGTCTGCTTGATTATAAACTAATTTTATACATAAATATGTATTGCATTTTCAAGTGATTTCGCTTAATTAACAATAAATTCTTTTCGTTATTTTCTTGTGAAAATACATGTTATTTATTTTTGTACCGGCAATAAAATATTAGGAAAATATTTTTAATTGAATATTTTGCTCGTTTATAAAGCAAATTTTTGAATTTTGCGTGCATATTATATGCACATATTTTCGAGTTTTTAGCGCATGAGATTCCGGGTAATAATGATAACTATGTAGCTTATCATGCATCTATGGACGCATATTTTTCAACAAAAATTAAAAACCTCAAGAATATGCATGTATGTACATATTTATATTCATTGCGACTTACCATTGTCTTGATTGTCATCATTGTTCCGAGGTCCACCGCCATAACCACCCCCTCCGTGTCTGTCACCTCGTCCACCGCGACCTCAAATATATTACCATTAAAAAATTACATAAAGTCTAAATATTTAAATGTTATTAATACCTCGTCCACTGCCACGACCACGTCTATTTCCAAATCCTCGATTTCCATTGTCGGCGTCCTCGGTATCATTGTAGTCACCATTTCCTCCGTTCTCGTCATTTTTGCAGTGATCAAAGCCATTGCCGAAGCCGCGGCCTGTGTCGTGCTTTTAAAGAACAAAAACATTTCGTTACGAATATTTATTAATTTGAAAATAATCAGACCTTACTTCCTCTTCACCCCAGTCAGACATTCTTTGCGGTTTTCCTGAAAATGAATTTAAAGATTGGTTAGAAGCGTGACCAAAATCAATTCTTAATTTTCGATTTTCTCGATAACGTTGCATTTTGAGTTCGCGAAGCTATAGTAACATGAAACCGCATTTTTATTAAGACGCCAATTGCTATGACTTCTTCGTTTGTAAACAACAAACGCTGCTTTGCGTTCAAAAGCTTAAATGTCACATTAAGATCATGTGTGCATACAGTAGCGGCTACAAAATAAGCACATGCATGCTTAAAAAAATTTAAACGAAATTACCTTATTGGGGAAAAAGCAGAGCTTGGTCGTAATAATTCCTTTAGGAATTAAATTACTTTCAATTACAAATTACAAGGAATTGTAATTAGTAATCAATTCCTTCAGTCCACAGCAAAAGAATTGATTACTTTTTTTCAATTTCTTAGAAATAATTTCAAAACTAATTTTTTTTATTCCATTACAAGGAATTGTATATTGTAATTGGATTATTTACGTGTTCGTAACGTAATTTTTGTCCATTCTCTTTAAAAGGAATTGGGAGTATAATCAGTTTTTTCCAATTAAGTTGAAAGTAATATAGAAATAAAATGTTTGCTTCCAATTCCATTCCTCAAAGTAATTTAAAAAGTAGTCGAAAAACTGTATTAAATAATTTGTTGACTGCTGCATTGCACCAGCTTTCTGACTAAGTACCTAAGTAGTACCACTAATTGGGCTTTAAGATAACTGAAGAACTTGACATGTAGCTGTTCAGTTTAATGGGTAACCGTCAATTTGTCCGGATCCTAACACGCCTTTCGGGACAGAACAGTCAGGACTGTTACTGCTTCGGGCACTGTTCTCTTGGACCAGGGATGAGCGTAATCAGGAAAATGAATAATTGAATAAAAAAATAAGAATAAGTTTTCATTCATCATTTCAACAATTTTGAATGCCGAATAATTTTTTATTCTTCATTGAAGCACTTTGGAATGATGAATACATTTTTATTCGTCATTAAAGTTATTTTTAAATTAAATTAATTAAATTTTTATTCATCATTCGAGTAATTTCAAATAACGAATAAATTTTATTCTTCATTCAAGCACTTTCGAATGATGAATAAATTTTTATTCATCATTCAAGTAATTTCAAATAACGAATAAATTTTTATTCATCATTCAAGTAATTTAGAATGACGAATAAATTTTTATTCTTCATTCAAGTAATTTCAAATAACGAATAAATTTTTATTCATCATTCAAGTAGTTTCGAATGAAGAATAAATTTTCATTTTTGATTCAAGTTATATTGAATAACGCATAATTTTTCATTTATCTATTCTTACTTGATCACAGTACCAGGTAGACGATCATGGTAAATGTTCGTGTCTTATATAAATATTTATTCTGTGTGAAATATTAGAAAATATGATATCAAAATCTACATATGTATGTATATAAGACACGAAAATTTACCATGATCGTCTACGTGGTACTGTGATCAAGAAAGAATGAATAAATGAAAAATTATCCCTTATTCAGTATTACTTGAATCATTAATGAAAATTTATTGTTCATTCGAAATTACTTGAATGATGAATAAAAATTTATTCTTTATTTGAAATTACTTGAATGAAGAAAAAAAATTTATTCATCATTCTAAATTACTTGAATGATGAATAAAAATTTATTCGTTATTTGAAATTACTTGAATGGCGAATTAAAATTTATTCATCATTCGAAAGTGCTTGAATGAAGAATAAAAATTTATTCGTTATTTGAAATTACTTGAATGATGAATAAAAATTTATTCATCATTCTAAAGTGCTTGAATGAAGAATAATTTTTTTTTTGTTATTTGCAATTTTTATTCATCATTCCAAAGTGCTTGAACGAAGAATAAAAATTTATTTGCAATTCAAAATTAGAAAAATTATGAATAAAATTTTATTTTTTATTTGAATAATAATTTATTCAAAAACGCCCATCCCTGTCTTGGACTAATCCATGCATATGTATAAAAATGGACTGACTAATGGTGTATATTATGGCACCCTTAATGGTACACAGAATGGCGTCCTTACTGGAGAATTTAGAGAACCGTTACTATACCAGTTACCTGCGTTATGAATGCGGATGAAGTCCGCTTGAATTACATGCCCTGTCGGACTGCAGATCCTACCATCTGAGTTTAATAAACTAATTGCAATTCTTTAGTAATAATAGTAATGGTAAGGGCTAAGCTCACGACATTACCGGGGTCACACAGGGCGGATCGTGAACGGCCCTACTCCGGTAGGTTAGCTGCTAATAACTAATAAGCAATCCCAGACCAAGAGCGGCAGGAGACAAGGGCCTGATTTAAAACATCAGACATGCTTAATGAACATGATGCCGCCTCCCAACCCAGCAAACATTGAGGTTAGTTATCGATTAGAGAATGATTGGAGGACTAGTCACATTCTCCAATCTCTAACGTTAGAGAACGGCTCGAAAAACTCTATCGAGAATCGTAGCGATCTCAATAAAAATTGGACATAGTTCTCGACTCGAGAAATTATTACTTCTCTAATCGAATTCTAATGTTGATCTCTAATGGGATTCGAATGTGAATTTTAAACTACTGTTTTGCTTTATTAAATAAAACGCTTTGTTGGTAAAATTTGTATTAAATGTATTTGCAATAAAATAATAATGAATTATTTGAACTTAAAAATAATTTATGATTCCTTTATATCGAATATTGCTTATTTACATTATTTGAATTTGTGTTGTTTTCTAATCGTTCTCGAATCGAATTTTAATGTAGTTCTCTAACTTCGTCATCGAGTCGAGAACGATTAGAGAATTACCTTAGTTATCTAATGTAGAAATCCAAATTTCTCTAACGTTAGAGACTGTTTGCTGGGAAAAAGCATCCCAGGATTGAGACCAATTAGATCCTGTTGGGCTGGCGAGAGCAGTATTACGTCACTTTAGTATGTGAGGGTGATACATCACAGAAATGGCTGATGGGCTAATGCTGCAATCGCCTCCGTCTCGTTAAAACCCTGGCAGGTCTTCCAAGTACGTTCAATACGGGTCGCCATTTAGTTGGCCGCACTGGTCCAGTTGAGATTTAAGGCGCGTTCACAGTTCGTGACCGGACAACTTTTTATTTGCTCTCAAAACATTTTTTCCGGAGACGGTGCTGAAGTACGGTTCACCGTTCAGTTCGGCACATTTTATATTGTTCTGTAGCACACAGCTGATGACATTGACTTGTGACAGCCCTCGCGAAGGCCTGCTCCTTTGAGAGGAACTTCGGGACATTTAAAGCGAGTGTGCCTCGTGTGGAAATAGCGACTTGAAGCGGTGAACCAATAGAAATTAATAAACAAAAACAAACCAATAAAACCGGTGTAGATGCTCTGGAGGAAGAATGCAGCGCATTCAGAAAGAGCAGCAGAAATGCGCGCATTGAAGATGAGCACAAATTCGGCTCGTCTTGAAGCAGATGCAGAGTGCTGTCTCGAATCAGAAAGATGCGTGCATGGACATAAAAACGGGTATGGACCAAATCGAGAAGAGCTTCAATATACTAAGCAATCACCGAGAGAAACGCCGGAAAAGGTCTACCCTTTCCGAGCTGCGAAAAACTGGCACTGGCTCACAAAAGAGGGCTCGACTTCGATCGGACTCCCCTACAGGCGAGCCGGAAAAGAAAAAAAAGGGCAGAAACCGCACCAAATAATCAATGGATAACGGTTGAGAAACGCAGAAAGCCCAAATCAGGGCCAGCACCAGGTCAAACCTGGAAACGATATGTGGTAAGCTCCAACCTGAGAAAACGTAGACCGTAATTCGATCTGTTCGGAAAACCCGCGAAGGCGGCGTGCTTATTGATATGGAAAATGTCTGCACTGCCATTGGCCAGCTTGAAGACGACCGTAGACTCACTAGGCTACTAAAAAAACGCCTGATAAATCTCCGATCTGGCATCGGTTATTTGGAAGAAGTTATTTGGTTTTAATTTTCACATGTATAGTTGTAAAGCCCACAGAAATTAATGGGTGGATAAAGTTTCATAATTATTTTGTAAATATTTGACGAAAATAACAATTTAATAATTTATTTTTGAGCTATAGGCCGTATGTTAAATAAAACACTAAATGTTTTTCTTTACTTTATAGTTTTTTTTATTTACTTTATAGTTTTATTTTGGTCGATATTTCGCCTTCAGTCTGAAGGCATCTTCAGGAACTATTAGCTTTGTCCGGTCGACCGGATTTAATGTTTTATTTAACATACGGCCTATAGCTCAAAAATAAATTACGAAAATAACAATTATATTTTAGTTTCAATACATCTTCAACTTTACAGCAAAAATTAAACATTTAAGTGAATCTCGTGATGACGTTGTTGCTGTGTATCTGGTGATGACTTTGTTGCTGTGAATCGATAATCGATTAACTATATTTTAGTGTTAATATCATCAGTGAACTGTAATATTCGACTTTCTTTCTTCAGCGTTTGAGAAATTGTGATTTTAGAGATATTCCAGGACCAAATTTGCACAGAAACACAATAAATTATAAATTAATAAAGGTTAAATATTACTTTTATTGTGATACAAAAATATTCGATTAATCAATCAGGTGATGAATAACCTAATCGAAAAACCCACACCCCTAATAGAGCTCAAAAGTCGTAACTTCGATAATCACCACAGTATAGACAGTAGCCAACCTTTAGTCTGTTCCTTTGAACTTCGGACTAAAACCTGTGGAACTGTCAAACTACAATTTTACGCTCTCAAATGAGAGTAAAAGGAGAACAGATGCAGAAGTGCATAGGAACGCAAAAAGCACTATTTCCTGTAAAAACGTCAGACGGTTTGTTTACATGTCATTGGTACTACACTGATTTGGCTGAAATATCACTAAATAATTATTAAAATCTATACATATTCAAATATTTCGTTGTTTACTTCCATTTTTTAACAAATATAAGGTTCTTTGCTTTCACCGCTTTCTGTTTTTGTTTGCACATGTAAATCAGCTGATCGTTTGACACTTTTCATGAACTTACAGGAAAAAAAACTCCGGACTAAATCCTGTAACTTCTGACTAGGAACAGTTGCTCAGTTACTCTCTCAAATGTGTTCCCACTTACAGGTTTTATGTCAATAGGAACGACTTCCTGTAAGTTCTGACTAAATCCTGTAAACCGGACTGCTATTGGAACAGACTACTTTTTGGGTTGTTGTTGTTGTAGTAATCGTTGTTGTTGTAGCTATATTACCCCTTGAGGAAGGCACACAACCCTGCTAGTTAATGCCCATCCTCAGACTTTTTCTTCGATTTCAGGGTTGTGTGCTGCATTATTATTAGATAAATAAATTTAGGTCCTTATTATGATTCACAACTTTCAAGATAGTTGACTTTGAAAACGTAGTTGTCTGTTACGTTATCTAGCGCTAGCATCCTCGGGCTTATCGGTAAAACATAATCCGTAACAGATTTCCATTTTTTTTTTACTTTTAATTTTTTAATATCATTAAAATAACATAATATTATGAAATTAACAAAATTTCTATCAAATTTCCGACTTTTTCAATGGCTACAGTCAACTGAAGACAGTTGTGAACGGCAATAGCCATGATAAAAACATAACAAGGTAAAAACATTGAGAGGCAGTCTGACGTTTGCCAACAATATACACCCCTATTCTGCAACTCTTTCGTATTCGGATTTTGCTACGAATCGTAAAAATAGTATGCTGCAATCCGAATCGTAATTTCGAACTTTCGAAATTCGTAACAATGGCATGCCTAAAAACGAACGAGTAAGCTTTTTTGCGTAATTTTGTACGAAAACAATTCTTTGTCGGAGGAGAAATAAAAGATATAAATCGATGCGTGTTTGCAAGAAATATTGGTGGTGTTCATTTAAACAGATAAATTTGCCTTTCGCATATACGTATATTTTTATCCACTGCTTTATATAAACGAGCAAAAAAGAATCCTTATTGCCCCTTATCGATAAACTTGGGTCCGGTTTAGTTATTTGTAAAATGATTTTCGGTTGTTGTGTCCAAACGCGTAACCCGAATCCAAAAACTTTAACAAACACGTGTAATCGAAGGATTCACATTTTATTTAGGATAAATGTTTCAAATTTCCTACCACTAACTTATTAATAAACTCGGTTTTCACTATGCACTTTTTTGCAAATTTCGACGTGGGTTCTGCGCAAAGTACTGTGGACGGCGTAGCCGAAGTGATATGCACAATAAATGTTGTATACCTTTGACATGCGGAAGCCACTCTTCCCGCAACACAGAAAGGAGAATTCTACTTAGTAAGGGCTATAATCCCTAAGTGCGGCCGAAGGCAGAAGCAGGCGCAACAGGTGGTGGACCTAACATGCATGTTTTCAATGGCTTGGAAGAAGCTGTTAATGCATTCACTGGATTGAGAACCAGAGCTTCAGGCATAGGAGGAGTTCTGGGCTTGTGGTTCAACAATTCAACCAGAAGCTGACATAGATGCGCCCATGGCTACTATGCCCGACAGCTCCGCATACCTTTGTGAATCCATTGCCATAGCGCCCTCTTACTCTGCTGCTATAATTGCAAATGCATCAGAATCCATCATTTTCCTCAAAATATGTAAAATTAATCAATTTTACAATAAACAAGCACATAATGAATGTTTTTTTAATTGCTTTGCACTTTGTTTTCCTTCATTCAGCTATTTTCGAAAAACAACTGATAGCTGGCAATGCTGCACATGTTTCCGCAAGGGTTTCAGCATGTGGATTTTTCGTTTTTCGTAGCGTAGCTACGAATTACGAATTACGAAAATTCGGGTTCTAAGAGGGATAATTTAAAAATTCGAAACTCAAACTCACACACACACATTTTCATTTTCAATCTCAAACAACAATTGTGAACAAGATGGTGGAATAATACCAGGTGAAGTAATAAGAGCGAGAAGGAAGATTTGACACTATGGGAAGCGTTCGCCCCTTAGATTTTTTTTAAAGGGTAAAGGCCAGAAATATTAAAAAGAATTACCCTTTTTGACTACAAAACGGGTAATAATTTGAAGTATTTTATTTAATACATATACATACGTAATATTAAAAATTACTTTTGAAATATCCCTATTTGAAAAATAAAAGAGCCATTTAAATTAACTAAGCATATTTTATTATTTTTTATTCAAATTAGATATGTAGAAGCTAAACAATTTTGTGGATTACGCTTGTATTTTGTATTGAAAGACAAACACTAACAATAACAAAGAGCTTTAAGGATTTACAGCAAATGTAATAAATAATAACTAGAAACTTAAAGATTTTGACGGTAATAAGAGTAATGTGATGTACTAAATCCACGGAATAGTTCACACAAAGAGAAGCAATCAAGAACGTAGATATTGAAGACCACCCAGATTGAGAAGATTCTATATCATTCTAGATGAAAGGTCCAAACACCATGTTTGTTCATATCTACTTATGAACAGCAACACGCATATATATACATATATGTATGTCCATACGCTTGTGTCCATGTGTTGCATCTTTGTGCCCAATAAACATTTCTGTTAAATTTCAATTTGAGATGCATTTGAGAATCAGTCCTTTTCTCAAATCTCAAACGTTGATTCTCAAATGCATCTCAAATAACCGTTGATAGCGTTCTCAAACTAAAAGGCAATTTTTTGATATGAAGTTTTCCTTTATTTTCAAATTGAGAAATGTTGAATTCTCAACTTTTTCTCAAACGTGAGTAGAGCGGAACGAAATAAAATCCAGTTACTCTCATTGAAATATTTGTATAGTGTTGCCAATGATACATGTAAGAGAAACACAGTTTTTATAGGAAAGGAATTTTTATTTATGCAGTTTAACAGTTTATTTAATAGCGTATTTATTCAGTTAGTTTAACAAAGAAAAATACGGTTGATATAAAAAATTAGTTGCATAGTTTGTTTTGAAATTAGACAAATTGCGAATAACAGCGACCACGTGGTCGAAGAGCCATTTTGCGACTGATGTAGCAGACTACCAATGGACTTCGACATCTGTGCCATGTTGACACAGATGAAACGGAACGGAATGCTATCAAATTTTTTCTCAAATGTTTCTCAAACCGTTCTCAAATTGATAAACAATGTTTGAGAAAAATTTGAGAAAATATTTAGTTACAAATAATAAACAATACTGAAAATCAAATTAAGAAATACGATTTTCTCAAACGTTTGAAAATTTTTGTTCCAGTGTTCGTTGGGAATAAACAATGCTGAAAATCAAATTGAGAAATACGATTTTCTCAAATGTTTGAAAATTGTTGTTCCAGTGTTCGTTGGGTAGGTACAATCGCAGTATATACGTATATTTTGGTGTATCCAATGTTGCATGCATCACAGGCATATTGTCCCACGCCTTGATGTAAAGAAAGAAAACCATGCGACTCAAGGACACTTATCACTTGGGTAAGAGATGCTTGAGTGCATGATTTGTGGCTTACGTTTATGTGCACAGCCAAAAGTACGAAATATGCATTGTATTTTAGATCTCAATATCTCAAAATTGACCTTGGACAGTCTCTGGATGCGTGTTGGTGTTTAATTAAGTTTAAGTTATATGTCATTCGGATTTTGGCATTCGGGCGAGGTGGTTCGACGCGTTTTTGTAGTGACAGTGTAACTCCCACGTTTCTTTTTTGTCTTAAGTGTTAAATTGCAAAAAAAAATACAATAAAGGGCTTTCTGTGTGGGAAGCATTCTTTGTGCGCTTGCATGCAAGCAAACTTAATCTACTTTAAATAATATAACTGTGCGTCGCGTTAATAAATAGCGTAAGGTAATCTTTAGCATGTGGGTGCAGCTTTGACAAATTCAGGTGAGTTTTTGGCTTGATCATTTTATATATAATTTCAACATAAATCGTGTGCTTTCATCCCTCTTTTTCACTTGGAAAAAGACCTTGTTTCAATTGTGCCAAAATTACAAAAGAAAAAACTGCCACTAGTGGCAGGTAATAAAAAGCCAGCCATAATGGCGACGTCGACCACATGGTCGTCAGAGGCTGAAGACTCTGAAAGTGGTGGTACATCCAAGAAACCGAGAATTTTAAAAAATGAAAAAATTGCAAGTTTTTATGAGCTCGCCAGCGCGGGGTGCTCGTAAAAATTAGCGGGAATTTTGGCGCTAAAACGTCAGAAAATCCCAGCAGTAAAATGTCGGTAAATTCCAGTAGCAAAATGTCGGAAGATTCCAGTAGCATGGAATGTGAGAATAGGCATGAAGGTGAAAAGGGCATAGAGGTCCCGTTACAGGAGACTGAAAAATGTGTAAAAGAGAATAATGAAAGTGTGATTAGAACAGTACTGTACCCAGCAAATTTCAATGTACTAGTTGACTCCTCTGAATGTCCCAACCTGAAAAATGACAGGGTTACCACTGGCTTGACTCTTTTCATCCAAATTAAGGATTTAAGGCACATTGACATTGACTACATATATTCATTAGGTAGGTCCCTTTACAAAATTACGTTCAAAAATCCCCGTCATATCAAAAGGGAATTGTTACGCAAATGCAGAGGCAAATGTCTCAACTTTTAAAAATTACTCAAAGAATCTCCATAGAGTTCAGTGACAACAAAACGTTCAAGGAAGTACAGATTTTAAAAACCCAATTTGATCAGATTATGAACAAAAAAGATGAGAGAGAAATCCTTGACTATAGCCACTCCATATTTGAACATGAAAATACCTTAATACCCTTAAACTTCTTGAATGTGAGTCAAATATTGGCGACCTTGAAAGCAAAATCAAAGATGAAATAAGTAATGACACATATGCTACTAGTAAAGATAGGGTTCCTAAAGCGTGGTGGAATGAAGATTTAGCCAAAATGTTCAGACTGTTAACTGCTGCCACCAAGAAAGCGAGAAATTTTCCTAGTCTAAGCAACTTTGAACACCTTTTGACACTACAGAAGGAGTGGAAAAAGGCAATCAAAAAGGCCAAAAAAGCCAATTTCACCAGTAAGATTGAGGAAATAAATGTAGAGAAGGGGAGGAATGTATGGCGTTTTGTTAAAGCCTTAAGAGGAGATTTCAGTCAAAACAGCAACAATCAGTGGAATCATGAGAATGATGCAGACTTTTTAAATATGCTTAATAGCCAGGTCCCAGCACAAGAAACAAGGTTTGAGGTAAACAAAGAGGTAGTACCAGATCCCAACTTAGCCTTTTCCTTTGAAGAGATACAAACCTGCTTGAACAAAAAAAAAAGAAAAATTCAGCTGCAGGGGTTGATAAAATAACTTACAATATGCTCAAAACCCTTCCGGAACAAACCCTGAATTCCTTAAAAACTGCTTCAAATGACCTATTCCTATCTAACCAACATTGATTTCAACAATTTTAGACCTATTGCTTTAATCTCGGTTTTCCTCAAACTTATTACCTCATGCATCAAAGAAATATTGGACTCCTTTGTAGAGGACAACAACATCCTACCCAGCAACTCTTTTGCGTAAAGAAAAACAAAATCGTCTGCTGTGTGTAAATCACATCTTAGACTACATAAATTTGCAAAAAGCCAACAAAAAACAAGTAATCTTTTGTTCAACAGACATCTCAAATGCGTATAACTGCGTGGATATTAAAATTCTCAGGGACCTTCTATCTAATTTGAATGTTGAAATCCTTTACACTGAATGGATCACTAACTTTCTTGCTCACAGAGTCCTAAACATTGGAAACAACACAATTGATATTTATAATGGTTTACCACAAGGCAGCTGCTTGTCACCTCTTCTTTTCAACATTTCACCTCTAAACTACATGATAGAAATGACAGTAACATGCAAATATTTCAATTTGCTGATGACTTCTTCCTTGTAGCAACAGGCTCTAACCTCTCAGAAGTCCAACTGAATTTACAGCTTAAACTCAATTCTTTTATCAACAAATGTAAGCAATCAAATCTCTCTTTTAATCCTGTTAAAACCAAGCTGATGCATGTTAACAGAGGACCGAGCAAAACCATTAATATCTCTATTAATGGATCCAGACTTGACCATGTTAACAGTCTGAAAATACTTGGAAGAATCATCAACAGCTCTCTCTCTTTTACAATTAAAAATCACCACTCCATGATAGTTGAGTCAGCCACTAACAACATCAAATTGTTCAAATATCTGACCAACATTAAATCAGGTCTACACCCCCAAAAGGCTTTAAACACTTACAAGTCTCTTGTAAGGTCCAAAATACAGTACTGCAGCACCACGGCAGCCAACTGTGCTAAAACATCTGTCAAGAAAATATGCACCTTACAAAACAAATTTTTGAGAAGATGTCTTGGGTTAACTCCATCGACTCCCATTCCAGTTATGTACGCTCTGGCCAATGAACTCCCACCTAAAGAACGCGCTGTATGGCTTACTGCTAAGGAATTAATCAAAATCCTTGCCTTTAAAGATCCCATCTCAAATTCTATAATCTCAAACCCGCACCTTAACTCCAGCTACTCTAATGTATACAGTAAATTTTCCAACTTTCTAGATCGTCTTGATCCGGTTTGCCGTCACACTTCAGTCTCTAGTATTCAAGTCCTTGATAAAAATATACCACACAGAAAAACATCCATGTCTAGTGAAAGTCTCAAAACTCATCATTATAGCATTCTTGAAAACTTCAAAAGCAATAACTTTTGCATAATGTACACTGATGCGTTTATAACCAAAGAAAACACCGGTTTTGGAATACATAACTACTCTAAGAACACTGAACACCTCTACCGCTTTGATTTCAGGGCGTCATCCACTTTTGGTGAACTCTATGCTATTGACGAGGCAATTACTATTGCCATTAATGACAATCAAGAAAAAGTTGTTATATTTTACTGACAGCCTAACCTCCTGCCAAATCCTTAAAGATCCTAATACAAATAACAGCATTGCACATCAAATCCATAAGAAAATTAGTGAGGCTGACCTAGCTGAAGTAGCTCTGGTTTGGACCCCAAGTCATGTAGGTATTTCAGGCAACGAAAGGGCTGATGCTATAGCCAAACGTGCAACCACTGAAGGCACGCTAAGGATTGCTAGACTCACGATAGATGAAACCACCAATCAAATCAAGAATGTTATTTTTAATGAATGGTATGACAATTTCTTAGAATACTCAAATCTCAAACCCAATCTATATGCAGCCACACACCCTTGAGGAGGAAATTTGCTTGGTTCAAAGTTCGTTATCGCCAACCGATATCAAAACTCTAAATAGAATACTGTCGGGTCACACATATGATAAAGCATACTTGGTCAAAATAAAAGCCTCCAACTCACATAGATGCTACTGTGGTCAATCTGATAACTATGTATGTACATCAGACCTTCCACTGCAAAAGACATGCGAACATTAGACAAGAATTCGATGTATTTTCACTCTATAACAATTTTGAAGACGTTTTTAAATGTAATGATCAAGCCAAAATCTCTCAGCTCGTTAAATTTATACAGAAAGCTAAACTTACCTTTTAATGTATGATCCGCTTAAGTCTAATTATATCATTTTGCTGCTATAAACCCCCAAATTTTTGTCTATAAACAGCATTCATTTATATAACTAATATTCGTTCCACAAAGTCCTAGCCTACTAAATCCGCCATCGGTTAATGTGATTGCTAAAATCACGCTCGCATATCTCCAACAAATTAAAAACTACACACAAGAAAGAAAGCAAAGCAGAAACTCAAATAGCAAAGCAGAAACTCATGTACGTGGTTCTGGCCTCACCGGTATTACCTGAGTGCATCAGTGGAGCAACACCTATACATAACCCATAGCAGCAAGAATATAACATACTAAGACGTACAACCTGATTTGTGGGGACTACTGAGTCCTCCTGTCATCACTTCAATGAGCGTGCGTGGGTCGTGCGCGTCCTCTTGTTGAACATTTCTTGTGTGAAGTACAGTGCAGTAAATCGTTTGCTAATTGTTTTGGCTTCTGTGTGTGCGTGTAATTTCTAGTTAAATTAAAGCGTGTGTTGTCTTCGTAATAACAAATCTGGGAAAGCATAAGGATTAGGTGAGACATCCTGGCAAATTTGGCAAATTTTCTTCCTTGGTTTTTGTGGTAGCGTTTTAATTTGAAAAATATTAAGTTGCCTTTGAAAAAAAAGAAAAAAAACCAAAAAAGACAAAAAAGACCAAGAATTAGCAATGATGACGCTGGTTCTGATTTTTCTGAGCTTTCTGCTAGTGGAGGGCTAGTAAGATTGCATGAAAACGATGGAAAAAGTGTAGCGAAAAAATAACTGTAGAGCAAAGTAACTGCATGGTTGTTGAAACCGATGCAGGGGACAGCAACGGGACTTAAAACGCAGGTGGCTGTTAGTTAGACCAAATCAACATACAAGTGACGAAACTGACACAGTGTTATACCCTCAACACTTTAAGGGTGAAATCTTTGTGTTGGTTGATGCATCAGCCAACACACAGATGACAAACGAAAAAGTCTCAACTGGTCTGACTTTATTCAGCCAAATTAAAGATTTAAGAGTCAAATACATGGACCTAATTACTGCCATTGGCAAAACATTATACAAAGTTACGTTCAAAAATACCTTAGCGGCCAACAATTTTATAAGTGATACAAAAATTATTAAGAGGCTTAAGGCCGTTTATACCCAGAACAGCATTAGAAATTTATGAAGTAGTAAGGGGCATACCCACGTGCTTTGAGGAAAATAATATCAAAAATGAGGCTAGGTCTACTATTCCGGTATGTTCCGTCAGACGCTTTAATAGAAAAGACGCAATAAGCAATGCATATGTGCCTACAACCACAGTAACAATCGGTTTCGCGGGCGATGATATACCCAAATTTATAATTTACAATTATACCAAGCTCTCTGTTGACTTTTATATTCCTCCTTTGAGACAATGTGACAATTGTGGCCGCCTTGGTCACACCAAGTTGTCATGCAAGGGCAAAAAGAGGTGTGTTATGTGCGGTAAAGGTGAATGCCTTCATGTAGTGCCAATGCCTGCATTTTGTGCGGTAATTCGGGCCACTCGGCTAAAAATAAAGAAAAGTGCCCTCATTGGAAGAAAGAACAGATGGTCAATCGCATCAGGACGGTCAAGAAGTAATCCTGGAAGGAAGTATTGGATCAATACTTTCCGAGAAGCAATAGCTTCAGCATTTTGGAATGTGATGATGAGGTTTTCCCTGTTTTGCCGATGCAAAATACTGAGGTGGTGGATAGAGAAACAATTTAAATAGGAACTTCACTGAGAGTGCATACAGCCAGACTGCTAAAAGACGGACAAAAGTTAAGTCCCCTGGGAACCCGGTCTACAATTCGCCTGAGTACCAAAAAGGTCTTGTGTCCCAATTTGAACGGCTCATAACAGAGATGATAAGAATCACACAACGAATTTCCATTGAAAATAATAACACTGCACTTTTTGAAGGGATACAATGCCTTAAAAATCAATTCGAAACAATCATCGCAAAAAGAGATGAGACTGAGATCACGGGATCACTAAATCCGTTCATACAAAATGAAGCTATTACAATATACATAATTTATTTTTTATTTATTTATTTTTTACAGTCTGTAAGACTTATATTGCAACAAAGATTTAACATTCTTATAATTAGATTTAGATTTAAAATGTAAATATGAAATATTAAATACAAAATACAAAATGCTCTACGGAAATTTTTAAATAACATTATTTCTTTATCACTGCAATTATTTTGTGACAATATAAACGCATGCAATTTTCTGGAAGTTATGTAGACGGTTGGAAAGGCCGAGTTTCCAATCCGCGCTATGCTTTTTGGGTTACTCCATTTATTGATATCTCCTGGGTGGTCGAAAAGGCCGAGTTTCCGATCCACCCAGTCGCGCTTTCGTGACGGTTGGAAAGGCCTAATTTCCAATCCGCTCGTTTATTGTTTATTATCTAAGGGTCTAGGTAGTCGGAAAGGCCGAGTTTCCGATCCGCCTAGTCTCGATATCTTGGTGGTTGGAAAGGCCTAGTTTCCAATCCACGATATTGTTGATACATCACTATCTTGTAGGCTGCGTTCTACAATAGTCCAATAGCAGCCGCTTGAAAAGAGTGATAGTATCACAATTTTTTATAGCCTCTGGTAATTCATTGAAGCACTTTAAGCCTTTATAGAAAATATTTTTTTTGTCCACTTCTGTTCTATACTTCGGGAGTCTGAAGCTGTTATTCTCTCTCAACAAATATGTATGCGTCTCACTTATATATCGGAGATTATCGCTAAGATAATCCGGCAGGTTGCCCTTCTTAATATTGTACACAAATTTCATAGCGTGGTAAAAAACTTGTTGCTTCACGCTTAACCAATTCAAGGATTCAAGCATACATCTTGTTGGTGTGTCGTACGGTTTGTTGAGGATGAATCTCATCGCTCGGTTTTGCATTTTTTGCAGCTTATCTACATGGGAGTCCCCCGCTAGGAAGAAAATCGTGGGGCAGTATATAATTGTCAATCACTGCGCACAATATGCAATCGACATTGCTTGGCTTGGCGAATTTTTTTTATCCAGCCGCACTCCACACAGGAAACTAATAAATTTTAAATTGGTAAAAAAGTATCGCCCTGATGGTTATGGTGGCGTTGCCATTGCCACCAAAAATGACATCTTATTTAAAAGAATCACTTTCCATTCTGACTACATTATTTTAATAGAGACTAAAAATCTCAACCCTAATACCATCATTTGTAGCGCATACTTTCCACCTAACCTTAGTATTAGGGATTTCAACAATGAAATGGATAGGATATTACTGTTTCTAAAACCTTTTAATAATGTGGACTCCAACCGTGGCAAATATTCGAGCAAAACCATTCAACAATCCTTCTTTCATAGCCTTAATGATGGCAGCCTTACCTATAAAAGGGATTCCCACGACAGCCGGTTCTACGTACCGGAATGACTCGGGTTTCACCCGACCAAGGGCTGTTGTTTCGGCGATCTAACCCCGTTTAGGTCGGCGAAGTATCTCAGAAGTTGTCCGTCCATAGGGCAACATTCACTACGCATTCTCCTACTCAGGGCTGGCATCGAGTCAAACCCTGGGCCAGAAATATACACCTGCTGTGTATGCCGAAGACGATTACACCCCAACTCCACCTCAGTCAAGTGTAATGCCTGCGAGGGGTGGAGTCACCTCAGGGTCTGCTCGGGACTGCGGACACACAGACAGTGGACCACGTCGTACGTGGCCCCCTGTTGCTCAAACAGAGCAGCCTCCACGGCAAACCATAGTCCGCCCGTGCAGCCCCACACACTCACACAGCAACCACACACAGTCGCCACAACACAACAACATAATAACACCACAGACCGTACCACAGCCACCACAGACCACATAACACACACAACCGCACCACCACCCACACGCCGCCGCCAACAACTCCTGGTTCCCCCTACAATCTGCACGGTATGTCAGACCAGAATATTCCGTAATGTGACATCAGTCAAGTGCAACACCTGCCTTGGCTGGCGCCACTTTAGGGCATGTTCAGGTCTGCGTACCACGCGAGATTGGACGGGGAACTTCGAGGGCCCGTGTTGCGCTGCTCGGTCGCAGACTTCAATTGCGACGCCCCCCACCACCACCACAGGGCACACACAGCCAACGGCGGCAAGAATATACACCTCACGTACACCCCACATCACGACACGTCTCCCGAACCACATGAAGCTCCTTCAATTCAACTGTAACGGGCTACAGAGCAAGATTGAGGAGATAACCGTCTTCATGTGTCGGCATGGTATATTAATAGCTGCGGTCCAAGAGACGAAGTTGCACAGCAATTCAACTTTGTTGAATTGCGCCGGGTACAACGTGCACCGTCGAGATCGCGAGCGAGATAATGGTGGTGGCTTAGCGTTCATCATGCACCACACCGTGCAGTATCGTCTTATCGAAGCAGACATCGACCGCAGGGATACCACCCTAGAATGTCAGGGCATTGCTATCCGGTCAGGCGATGTTGAGCTCGAAATATTTAACATATACATACCCCCTGTCACCTGCTGCCCGGCAGGATATCACCCTGATATAGGTGCGCTCCTCAGAGGTGAAAACCGTATGGTAGTTAAAGTCACCAATGCGCACCACGATCTTTGTCACTCAAGCCTGTCAAACGATCGTAGGGGAACAGACTTGGCTGAGCAGATAGACGATTCGACATTCTGCACAATGAACGACGACGCACCCACCAGGATTATGGGTAACTGCAGTAGCTCGCCAGACATCACAATAGTCAGCACGGGTCTGATAAACAGCATAACGTGGCGACCTATGCTAACTCTAGCATCAGACCATCTACCCATAGTCATCTCGATTGATAAACCAACCGACTTTGCCTCCGCCAAACACCGGACCTATATCAACTTTTCTAAAGCTGATTGGAAAGGTTACGCGGAGTTTACCGAAAACACCTTCACAGCGCTCCCCACACCAACCGACGTACGTGAACGTAAGTTCCGCAGGGCTATCACTGCTGCTGCAGCTCGCTTCATACCGGCAGGATGTATATCGGACCCACGTCCAAACTTCCCTGCCGAAGCGGCTGTTCTAGCTGATGAGCGTGATAGCCTTCGTCAGGCCGATCCCGGAGATCCCCGTATCAGGGATCTCAACGCGGAGATTCGGCAACTTGTAAACGTACATAAGCGGAAGAAGTGGGAGGAGCACCTGAAGACTTGTAATTTCACCTCTGGTGTGAGCAAGCTTTGGTCAACCGTGAGGTCATTGTCTAATCCGACGAAGCACGACGACAGAGTCGAAATTTCCTTTTTTTGATTTTAGCCGGCAGTTCATACTGCATCCTCCGGTGGACAAAGCCAAGCGTCGAGTGACCAGAAGGCTGCACAAACTGCCAACAACTTGTGCCCCCCTTGCTTTCACTTGCGGTGAAGTTCAGGTGGCCATCGGGAAGGCGAAAGCCTCCAAAGCCATGGGTCCCGACGGAATATGCATGCTGATGCTGAAAAATTTGGGTCCTGCGGGGGTAGCGTACCTAACGGAGGTCCTCAACCTGTCAATGGCCACTCTCATCATCCCAGACATCTGGAAGGTGGGGAGAGTGGTCCCACTGCTCAAACCGGGGAAACCCGCCAACAAAGGAGATTCGTATCGTCCGATTACACTCCTTTCCCCGGTAGCGAAGACACTCGAGGCCTTGCTACTCCCATACTTCACAAACCACCTGACCCCAGCGAAGCATCAACATGGTTTCCGTAAAGTGCACAGTACAACAACAGCACTTAACGCCATAAACACTCAGATAACTCGTGGCCTTAACCGAAACCGTCCCTGTGAGAGAACGATTCTAGTAGCGTTGGACTTGTCAAAGGTATTTGACACCGTCTGCCATTCCACGCTACTCTCTCCCACAGAGGCTCAAAGGGTGGTCGGCAAATTATCTGAGTGGTCGACACTCGTCGGTAATGTTTAGAGACAAACCGAGTAAAGTGATGAAAATAAAACAGGGGGTCCCACAGGGTGGTGTCCTTTCCCCGCTACTCCCGAACTTTCTCGCTTCTTCACTGCAAAGTGTTTAGCCCTCTCCCCTACGAAATCCTCCGCGACCCTGTTCACAACCTGGACGAAGAAGGTCAGGCTACCGCTGGGAATTCACGTCGATGACCCACCAATTCCGACGATGAATAACCCTAAAATACTCGGAGTAACATTCGACAGCCTGCTCTCCTTCTCTGCGCACGCAACCGCTATTGTCAATAAAGTACAGAGCCGCAACAAGGTCCTCAAGTCGCTAGCCGGCAGTACTTGGGGCAAAGACAAAGAAACGTTGCTGGCAACATACAAGGCAATAGGCCGGCCGGTTTTGAACTACGCAGCGCCAGTGTGGTCGCCAGGGACTAGTAGGACGCAGTGGACGAAGCTACAGACGGTACAAAATACGGCACTTAGGACAGCGACGGGATGCCTCCTGATGTCGCCTGAACACCACTTGCACGGCGAGGCGCAAATGCTCCCAGTTAAGGAGCATAATATAATGCTCTGCAAGCAGTTCCTGATCGGGAGCCACAGAAGTGGCCACCCAAGCAGACAGCTGCTTGCAGAGGAGCCCTCGCCTAGGCACGTCAGGAGGCGTCTATATGAACTGACGGACGAAGTCCAGAGGTTCATTAAGCAACCTCTGGACCCGACAGCGTACAGACAGGCCCTGAACGGCATTCACAGGGACTCAGTCTCGAGTTATGTAGACTCTAGACCTGTGAATGCCGTTCTAGGCATACCACCACCGGACATAGACGAGACAGAGACAGAGCTTCATCTGCCTCGGGAGACACGCACTACACTCGCACAACTTCGCTCCGGCTACTGCAGCAGGTTAAACTCCTACCTGAGTAGGTTGAATGAGGATGTGCCGAACGAATGTCCGGCATGCGGAGAGACCCCACATGACTCGAACCATCTCTTCGCATGCCTGGAAAACCCGACAACCCTAACGGCCTTGTCCCTGTGGACAAATCCCACAGAAGCTGCACGCTTCTTAGGGTTGCCGTTAGTGGAACTTGACGACAACGACTGAGATACCAACCGATCTGGGCGGGGTTGTTGTAGCCGCAACAACAACAACAACAACAACAACAACAACAACAACAACAACAACA
>NW_023460916.1:0-30674 GCF_013731165.1 Rhagoletis pomonella | reverse complement strand
AGCCTATTGTCTTGGTTAACATATATGATATTTTTTCTGATAGGTGGCCCAGATACCGATCTATTGGAAAAAATCTTATTTATGGTGCGACTTGCTTGAAATTTGGCATGCAGGTAGCTTATTGGCAGGATTAACATATAGGATACTTTTTTCTAATAGGTGGACCAGGGACCGATCTATTCCAAAAAATCTTATTTATGGTCCGATTTGCTTGAAATTCGATACCCGTGTTATAGATATGCGTGGAATAGAATCGTGTCATTGTTTTACAGTTCAAAAGGTGTTTGAAGACGGTGCAAACATGCGTGTATTGGCTATTTAACAATACTTATTATACAGGCTAACAAAAATGGGGAAAAATTTGATGCAGCATATGTTAACACTATTTTTGACGTAAGTTTCCATCAGCTCAAGATTTTAAGAAAAACGAGGTCAAAGTGTAAAAACATCGGGTTTTTTGTAATATTTCAGAAGCTCTAGCACACAAACAAAGGGTGGTAGAACCTCCCACTTAGGCTTAGATTAAAGCAAAAAATCTCGGCTACAATCTCTGCAAATTCCTGCACCTTCGCTTGATGGTCACTTATAGTCATTTTTTGGGGAGGAAAAACTGATTTTGGGAAGTTTGAGTACCTACCGCAGTTAAGCAAAAGGTGTTAGAATCTTCCACTTAGGCTTAAATTAAGGCTTGGATTTCTGACTTCAATCCCTGAAAATACCATTCCTGCACCTTGACCTATAGTCATTTGTTGAACCGCTAACAGTGATTTTACAATTTTTTTTTTCAATTGCACAATTTTCCGGTATTTTTTTTTAATGTTGGGCGATAAGAAGTAAATGAGTATAGGTGACCATCCGGGCAAGGTGCAGGAAAAGTATTTTCAGGAAAGGTAGTCTGTAGTTCTAGCTTTAATTTAAGACTAAGTGGAAGGTTCTATCACCTATCCCATCATCAGTTTCTTTGCTAGAGCTTCTCAAATATTGCAAAAAACGCGATTTTTTGACACTTTCACCATGTTTTTCTCAAAATCTGGAGCTCGTGGAACTTTATAATTACGGATTCGTAATCAGCACAAAAAAGTCTATCAAAAACAGCTTCAACATTTGACGCATCAAAATCGGTGCTTCCCTGTATTACCGACACTAATTATATAAAGAGAAGCTCCTTCTTTTTATACGAGGTGATCTCGCGAACGGCTGTACCGAAATTTGGTCACCTACTGCAGATTTTCGATATATTAAGGGAGTGTGGCATCACCCATACATATCGAATTTTTCATATTGTATATCTCTGCGGGTATTGTATTTTGAAATTGGTATAGAGATTTTGGGACTACTAGAAAAGGGTGCTTGGCGCTTTCCAAACTTATTGAAACTTTTGTGTATCTGTAGATATATGTACACACCCAGAATACAGTGTTTTTTTCTTTTTCATAATAAATTTTTTTGCCAATGTTTTATAGAAATATAGTTC
The DNA here is from genome assembly GCF_013731165.1 of Rhagoletis pomonella. NCBI lineage: Eukaryota > Metazoa > Arthropoda > Insecta > Diptera > Tephritidae > Rhagoletis > Rhagoletis pomonella. Next base: position 29,200 of record NW_023460916.1, on the reverse strand, counting down.
ATTTTGCATCAAATGGCACCACATTTTGGGTATACAGTTTTGTAGTTCACTCAATTTCAGTATCATAAAGTGCAAGTTTTAAATAGCTATAAGTTACCGAAGATTTTTGGGAATTTCTTTCGCTGATGATGTTGCGCATTCTCTCCGTGTAACGAATGCATGATAGTTTTTTTTTTTGTATGGGCAAAATGCAGTGTAGAGCTGCAAAACTATCGATAGTCGGACCATTCGATATTTTCAATAGTTAGAAAAAAAGTCATCGATACTATCGATAGTATCGTTTTCATTTATTTATTTAAAGAAGTATTTAGCAGCTACATCTTTTAATAAACATACATATGAAATACACGATATTTTTGTTTATTACATTTATTTGCATCAACTCATTTCTTTTTATAAAAGAAAAGTATATTAAAAAATGAACGAACAATTACATATAAATTAAAGTGTAAAAATATATATGCACACATTAATGCGAGATCATAGGGATATTCAGTTTCTTTTTAAGGCGAATTGGATTTGCTTTTACAGCTTTGTAATATAAAAAAGTTTAGTTTAAGAAAATGTATTAATGTTATTGTGAAATCCACAAATTTTTGTTAAGAAAAACAAGCATGTCCACATTCTTTGCCTTTAAAGAAGCTCGTCTTTCATTTGCTATGATGCCAGCTCTGCTGAACATCCTTTCAGATTCTGTGGATATGGCTGGAACGCAAAGGAATCGAGCAGCGCACGCTTTTGTAAAAGAATCATTCGGAACGCACTGAAAATAATAAAATATTGAGTGAGAACAGTTCTTGGTTCATAATATAAACAGAAAAGTTTACTTTCCAATATTGTAAGGGGTCACTGCCCTGAGGAGGATGTGTATTTTCCAAATATTGTCGTAAGGTGACAATCGCATCGACCCGATTAGTCCTCATCATGTTCGCTATATTTCTTTCAAGGAATCCAAATAACGTTTGCTGCGACGGTCCAGGCCTTTCAATTAGTGTTGGCGGTTCTGGGGAACCAATGCCTGGAGAAAGTTGTGTTCTCTGCACCTTGCTTACAGCTGCAAGCTCCTTTTCTAGAATTTGTCCAGCCTCATTAGCATTAAAAGGAGAAAACAAGCCCTGCTTCGTAAATCTGGGATCCAGCAATGTTCCTAATCGTGTGGCTGTGCGTTCTTCATACATCAGTAGTCTTTTCTTAACACGTTCAATCATAAAGATGCACACATCAAGTCCTTCAGCAGTTCTGAGATTCATTTTTAGGTTCTCTAAAGTATGCAAAAGACCACACAAAAGCGGTATGACTAAGGAGATCGTAACTGTGGAACTAGAGGATGATTGCACAGTGGCATTGTCAAATGGTGAAAGTAACTGCATCAAATCTTGTAATAACGCTACTTCGTCTGCTGTCAAAGGTTGTGGTGCTTTTGGTGTATTGAGCAGAACTTTTACAATTGCATTATTTGTTAATAAAGTGCGACCAATCATCAGGTATGCGCTGTTCCACCGTGTGGGCACTTCCTGTTTTAAGCTATATTTCTTCTCGGGGGTAGTTTAAGGAGCTTTTCGGCCGGTTTAAAAAAAGCAAACAATGTTTCTTTTTCCTCCTACGCGTTTCGATGCTTTTCACATCTTCCTCAGGGAGTCTGGTGTTTATTGTAAACAAAACATAAAAAACAAACAATTAGGCACACATGTATGTACATGAAAAATACAACAATTACAATTCTTTGGTATAACAATTTTTTGCTGCAAAACATAACTTACATTGAACATCAAAACAAAGTAAATATAACAAAAACACACTGATATTGACTTCTTTACATTTAAGTGTACTTCTGCTCGTCTGTTCTCCTATTGCACGTTATTGCTGTCCGGTATGCGCAATTTATATTGTCGACGTCTTCCTTGAAATTCATTGCATGCTGTATTTTTTGTTGTATTCGCAAGCTTTCTAATGTTAGTCTCGTTCTGTCTTTGTTCTCCACATCTAATATTTTCGCGTTTTCAAAGTCTGCTGTATGTCCACTATTCGTTAAATGTTGTGCTAATGCAGTCGTTGTCTTCTTATTTCTCGCATCGGTTTTATGTTCGCTTATTCTAACACCGAGAGCGCGCTTCGTTGTGCCTATGTATATTTTATTGCATGCTTCGCCAGCCTTACCATTGCATTGGATTTCGTAAACCACGTTGTGTTGTTGTTCTTTGTTTATTTCGTCTTTTATTTTGCTAAAAATTCTATTGATCGTGCTATGTGGCTTATGTGCAAAGGTAATGTTTTTGTTTTGGATGCTTTTTTGTATTGTTTTACTGTCCGTTAATCCTTGTATATATGTGACGCCTGTGTACCTTTTGTTGTTTGTAGTTTCGGGTTGAGTGTTTAAATTCGCTGCTTTTGGTTTGTTTTTTGCTGTTGCTATTAACCTCTCAAAAGCTTTGTATGGATACCCGTTCTTATGCAATATATTTCTAATTTTCCTGCCGTTGTCTTTTCTGAATTCCTGGCCACTTAATGCGTAGATTTTGTAGATGAGGTTGATGGCTGTATTTTTCTTTTGCGTCCACGGGTGGTTGGAATGATAATTGATCATTCTGGAGGATGCTACAGATTTCGCATACCAATTCGTTTTTATTATATTGTTTGAACGGTGAACTTCTACATCTAGGAAGGCTAACTTACTTCCGTCTTCTACTTCTGTGGTGAATTGGATTTTGCTGCGTTGCGAATTAAAAACTTTTAAGATTTCTTCCACGTCATTTTTCTTTACGATAGCGAATATGTCATCTACATACTTGTTTATGTATTTGATATATATGTCCTTAGCTTTAAGTTCAGCGATGCTGTCGTCAAGTATTTTGTCTAAAACAATGTCGGCTACAGTTGGCGATAAGGGATTCCCCATTGGCATTCCATGAACTTGTTGATAGTATGTTCCATCATATAAAAAGTAATTATTATCTCGTAGGCAGAATTCTAAGGTCTTTCTTGTGAGTGTGGTATGACGTTGTAGTGAAGTCCATTGTTCCATAATTATACGAATGGCAAATTGAACTGGTATATTTGTAAATAGAGATACCACGTCGAATGAAATAAGGATTTCGTCTTCTTCAATCCTAATGTTTTTTAATCTGTCTTTAAGTTGGAACGAATTGTGGACATTGTATTCGTGGGAAACGATTTCCTTAAGTGTTTGTCCTATAAATTTGGAGAGTTTGTAGCATGGTACGTTGGTAGAGGCAGAAATTGGTCTTAGCGATGTATTTTATTTATGTATCTTCGGAAGTCCATATAGTCTTGGTGCTGTAGCCGCAGTGCATGTCAATTGGTATTTCTTCTCTGTTTCTTGTGCTGCTTTAAAACTTGGCGTACGCAATTGTGCTGCTTTTGAAATACGACACGATGCGTTTGCATTTTACTAGAACGACTTGAATGTTGTCTAGCATTAAACTTTCTTGCACAACTAAATTTAGCGAGTGAGCGAAACATGGAAGGTTCCGTTTTTGTAAAAGTTCGCACGCTTTCAGCATTGACTTAGCATTGTCGGTGACGATTGCCGTTATTTTTTTCAAAATGTTCCACTCATCACAGACTGATCGCAAGGATTCGCAGATGTTTTGGGCCGAATGGTTAGTTTCCTCGAGTAACTTTTTAGTAGACAAAACTACCGAGCGCAATATGAAGTCTTCTGAAATGTAGTGGCAAGTCACTGTAAGGTCGCTTTCATTTGCCCGAGACGTCCAGCAGTCTGTTGTTGTGGAACAATACTCAACTTTGTCAAGAATGGTATGCAATTTAATTTTCATATCTTCGTAAAGTTTCGCCATAAACACATTTTGAAGGGTCGTTCGAGATGGTAACTCGTAACGAGGATCGAGTTCCTTCACAAATTCGCGAAATCCTTTGTCTTCTACCATTGCAAATGGTTCGATTTATTCAAGTAGGAAGTTATTGTTGCCGAAGGCTTTGACAATTCTTTTAATGAAAGGTGCGATCGCTTTAGATGGTCAAATAAGTTAGACGTATTGCCACTCGTCTTGTAAATTTTGTCACAATAGCGGCACGTGGCAGTTTTACCTCCTTTAGCTATTTAAAAATATCTCCATACCTTCGATTTTCCAACTCTTGAACTGTTCGTACAGGGACTTCCCACTTCCGAGTCACTGCTGATGCCCAGAACATTCTCGTCATTGAAATCTAAAATCATACACAAACACTTACATTGTACACATGTACATACATATATGTATACATATATGATACAGCAGATGCTATAATTTATTTACCTTTGTTGTTGGAAATTCTCAGGTAATTATCCATAGAACCGCCAACACTAATTGCGATGTGTCTAAAAACAATTAAATTATAAATAAACTGCCACTTAATATCGGATTTTTCATTTCGCTTACCCAAATTTTCCACCGATTAGCGCGTCCTTTGTCAGAAGTACTGATGGGACAGAGATAAAATTCTGTTCGATACTATCGATAGTGAAAATAAAACATCGCTAGTAGCAAAAAATAACCACCATTCGATATATCGACAGTACCATCGATAGTTTTGCAGCTCTAGAAGAGCGTCAGTATGTAAAAGACTTATTCTGGTGGGTGGACTCCTCCTAAACGACCGAGACGATTTTAATGGCATTGCTTATGTGTTTGAGTAGGTCCCTGTATAGTTTGGGTTCACAACTTATAAAGCCAGATGGCATTGGAGTCGAGTTATTACTCAAAATCGTATTTGTCATCCGATTTTACTCATATTCGAGATATATATGTATTGGTCACGATAGGGGCAATACTATTGCAAAAAAGATGCGCACGGTGGCGCTGAAGTCGGGTTATTGCTAAAGATCATCCAATCGGAGGCACCAGAGATCAAAGTCAAATTACCCCCGTTAAATCAACCATCAGAACCTTTGCGGTCCTTGCTTTACGTTGACTAAACAGAATGTGGACCAATGATACTACCCAGTTTGGAAATTACCACCAACTATACTATACAGATTCAAGGACGATTCATCATCGAGCCGCAAGGACTTCTTCCCGGTATAACGCTTTCGTCAGATTATTTAAGACGGCAATGGAAGATATGCCTTCTGTCGACCACAAAACCAAACGTGAACGTGAATTGCTGGCGAAAACGTTGGACAAAATGTTTCAATAAAAAAATTAATTTTGGGCGGGACGAAGTTCGCCGGGTCTGCGAGTTTAAAGTATAAAAATGCACAAAAAATGTATTTAATGCGGTCAAACGCCGTTTTCTTGATTAAAGGAAATGATAGGAAGGAAGTCATTTTGGTAGGTTTTTGAACCAGCTCTTGGTATGAAAGAAAGTTTTTCAGTGGTAACCCTGGCCTACATACACACCAACGTAGCAATGCTTTCAACGATATGAAACAAAAGCAGAAACGAAAGCGAATAAATGGAACAATATTTCATTCTCTTATGTCCCGCTGAGACGCTGCCTATCGAAATGAACGTAGCAATGCTTTGCTCAATGTAAAAAGTTTTAAATCTTTCGACGCAAGCATTTCGAAAATGGTTCAATGAATCTTAAATCCGAAAAGTTTGTCCAAAGTTTCAGATCGAGCACTTTAATTTTGTCTCTGTACGACTTGTTGATCGCTGGGAATAAGCGCCTTGTTTCAGAATAATATATAGATTGTTTTCCCTAAATGTCGCTTTTAAGGAAAAAGTACCAAACTCAAAATTAACATACCAACGGACCAAATCATTTTCAAAGTACCGGTTTTGGTGCAAAATTACCAAAATTGGCAACGTTGGTATATACCAAGGAATCAAACCTAAACCGAAACCGTAACCGTTTAAAACTGTTTCGTTTTTCAAAACCAAAACCGTACCCGTATCTTGACCTTTAAAGGAACGAAACCGAAACTTTTTCAAGCACAGGTTTCAATCGGTTTCCAGAAATTGATAAAAATCATCTGCAGGATCTGGCAACCAAAATTTTTTTTCTTCAGTAGCATTACTGTGCCGTTTCACAAAAAATGACTTGCATGACAAATTTGTTGACTAGTCCACATAGCCTTGCTTTTAATTCTTATATATCGTGACTTATGGTAACACCGATAAATGTGCTGCAATTCAAGGCGAATTTATACAAGGCGGTAGCAGTGCTGCCGCTGTCACTTCAGATGACGAGTCTGATGATTTTGAGTTCATGCTGTCTCAGTTAGACGCGAATCGTAATTCCGATTATCTTCGTGGACCGAAAACTTCTGAAAATTGTCCGTCCTCTCTTAGTGGCCTTTGCCAAACAAAGACGGTAAGAACGAAGTATTGATGTTCTACAATATTGGAAAAATGAAATTAAAAAAAAACTTTTTAATATACAACGCTTTTATAAATGGACTAAATAATAGAAAATAATATTTCTCAGTCCCATAGAATTTCTTTTGATAACTTTTTATTTTTAAATTTTAGCAAAAGTCATTATAAAGCATTTATGAGTCAAACTACATAACATAGACCTAAAATTTCTACAGAGAAAGTACAAATTTGAGATCGATTTTAAGCTTTCGTTATTCTTATATGCACATTCATACATATATTACCCTTCATATCAATTTATTTAATTTTTTATTTTATTTATTTAATTCGGTCAGGAAAACAACATTCTTACTGACTATTCTATCTAAAAAAGTAACAAGGTATAACTTAAAGCTAATAGATAGGTTACATTATAAGATCAGAGTAGTTTTAAGATTAACTTTTTTAACACCACTCCGGGAAGCGATATATCAATATCCTCGATATCATTGAGTTTATTAATCTCTCTAAGGGCACGACAAATCGGTGCATTCATAGCATACGTTGACTTGGAGGAATGCAAATAAAAAATGTCCATGTGCCGCAAATTTCTTCGCGGAACATTGAGAGGAATTCTACGTAGGATATCAGGGCAATCAACAATCCCAGTAAGCACGTTGAAGATAAACGAGCAAGATAATAATTTTCTCCTATCCTCAAGTGAGTTTAGATTTATAAGCAAACTGCGCGAATTGTATGAAGGTAATGATTCAGTAAAATTTAGAGATCTTAATGCAAACATAATAAAAGTTTTTTGCACGCGCTCAATTCTGTTTATGAGCCCAGTATGAAAAGTCGCCAAATATTAGCAGCATACTCAAGGCGAGACCTTACAAAAGCTATGTATTGTGTTTTTAATGTAAATGGATCTGAAAAGTCAGAGCTATTACGACGAACAAAGGGTAACAATGAATAGGAGTTAGATATAATGAAATCAATATGGCTGTTGAAAGTCAACTTCGAGTCGAAGTAAATTCCAAAATCTTTGGTCTGGACGACTGATTTAAGAAGGAACCAGATATAGTATATGAGGTATTAATTGTATTCAGCTTTCTGGAATAAGCCAAGTGATAACACTTATCAATATTCACACTAAGACAGTTTCTCTCACAACACGACGTTACTCTATTAAGATCAGATTGAAGGGAAAGGTATCATCAGCATTTTTTATAACAGAATAAACTTTGAGATCGTCTGCATACATTTGAAATTTCGAGAATAAGAAACAGGAACTTATATCACGATGAGTTGACGATAAATTTATTGAATTTGTTAGTGTTTGGTATTTTAGGCTATTTTATCAAGTAAGTTCCTGTGCAAGAAAAGTGAAGAAAAAGTATTTTTTCTTGCACAGGAACTTACTTGATCAAATAGCCTAAAATACCAAACACTAACAGAAACTTATATCATTAATGAAAATGATAAACAGAAGGGGGCCAAGAATACTACCTTGGGGGACTCCAGAACTCGCATTGAAGGAACGGGAAAACGTATTCTCCAGTGCTACAGCGCAGTGCCTATTGTATAAATAAGAGCTAATCCAATCAAGAAACTTTGAATGGAAACCCAGACAAGCTAGTTTAGCGATCAAAATTGTATGTGAGACCTTGTCAAATGCCTTGGAAAAGTCGGTATATACAGTATCGACTTGGTACTCAGACTCGAAACTCGCAAGGCAATCTTCGGTAAAGATAGTGAGATTTGAGACGGTAGATCTTCCTTTGACAAAACCGTGCTGGTTCGGGCAAATGACATTCTGGACAGCGTGCCACATTTTATCCTTGACAATGCTTTCAAAAAGTTTGGCAACTGTGGTTAATTTAGCTATTGGTCTATAATTCGAGACATCATTTTTGTTTCCACTTTTGAGAATTGGAGTAATATATGTTTTTTTCCAATCACTAATGAATGTTCCCGAAGAGATGGATAAGTAAAAAATTATTGTCAAAGGTCTAATAAGAGCCACACAGTTTTTGAACAGAAAAGGAGATAGCCCATCCGCATCAGTTTGCGTCGATGCCTTAAGGTTTAAGATGCCCTTTGAAACATCTTCTTCTGTTAATGACAGAGAACCGAACGACTGATATGATTCAGAAACATCGCTGCTAACAACGTCAACTGTGTCAGTTTCGGATACAAAATTTTCGCTAAAAAAGTCTGCAAAAAGATTCGACGTTTCTTGGGCATTACAAGCATTCTTTTTTTATAAAACATCGAACATGGAATATTAGATATCTTTAATCGATCGATTTAATGAAAGACCAGAAAGCTTTGAAATTACTAACGTAGCTTTTACGAAGGAATTGATCAAGAGTCTTAAATTCAAACAGACAAGATTTGTACATGTCATGATAATGTATATTCTTGGATAACTTAAATTTTTTATATAATCTGTTGCAGCGAGTTTTTAGTCGTTTAAGCTCTGCATTGTACCATGGTAGCCTGTATCTTTTTTAGAGAAAACTGGGATGTGTTTAAGACACAGATTATGCACCTTCGTTTTAAAAAGTTGAAAGCAACTTACTACATCCTCCTTTAGGAGCAGATGGTCCCAATCAATCCCAAGCAACATATTATTAAGAGTCGCATAATTACCAAAGTTAAAATTTAAATTATTTATATCACTTCCAGGAGAGGCATTCAAGAATTCAAAAAATTCCAAATCCAATTCTAGAGGAAGATGATGCAGGCCAACAGAAGACATTAATGAGCAACATTCCCGAGTTTAAAATTCAATTACTTGATAAGAAAATTAAATCTAAAATTCTATTAAGCTTATTATAATAACTATTAACTTGACGAAGATCTAAGCTAGCGAAATTGTCAACTAAGTATTCCTCGAAAGGTCTGCATACATTTAATGAGACTAGAGAGTCTAAGTTATCTAAGTACGACCAAGAAATATTGCTTAAGTTAAAGTCGCCAAGCACACATAACTGGTGATGTCCAATTCTTGAGTGAAGTGAGGTTACATTGTCAACATGACGTTTGTACAAAGATTCCTGACTGTTGGGCGGAATGTAAGAGGCGCAAATAAATAGATCGGACGATGTACTGCGTAAGCGCATGCATAATTGATCTAAAAGGGAGTCATTATTATCAAGACAATGAACCGATGCTCGTAGGCTTCGCTTAGTAGCAATAAGAACACCGCCACCTCTATTACATTCAGTTTTAACAGCATCTCTATCCTTGCGGAAAACATCATTTACATTGGAGTCGAAAAACTCAGAATCGTAGAAACTCCAGCTTCCAAGCCAAGTTTCAGTTAGCACGAAAACATTAAATAGTTCGAGCGAACTTATCGAGAATACAGCTTTTGATAAACACGAATATGGTTACTGGATTGTGAACTCGCATTAATAGAAATGTCTACGTTTTCTCTGCATCCAAGACCGGAATGTGACGAAAAGGGCGAACTGTTACATTGGAAGGCAAAAGATCCGCGCTTAACATTTTCTCGAGCCAAGATCCCGGTACTCCAAGTTTGAAGTTTAAGCGCTTTAAAGAATTAAGAGGAGTATCTTTTTTCACTAGACTGTAGCATGATAACATTTTCTTGTCTATGCCCGAATGTCTGGCAACATAATCAATAATGTCATCAGATTTGAGCAAGCAGTGTTGCTGGCACTGTTAGCATACGGCGGAGGAAAATCAGCAACCGGAACAGACGATAAATTGGAACAATTGTTCGATACGGCTGAATTAGTACCACGGGGAGAACCAGCATATCTGTTGAGTTTTTATCACGCAAATCACTAACGGCAGCAGCGGCATTGGCACATGCAGTTATATTTGCGTACGTTTTTGCACTGGTAGAAGTAGTGACTTTCGCAGCAGGCGAAACATGAGAAGCAGAATCCAAACGGCGAGCAGAATCAGCATTGCGAGACGAAGACGATGATGATTTTTCGTAAGCAATTTTGTTATTGGTAACAACAGAGGAAACGTTAGCGCGAAGATCTATGATTTCGGCCGCGAGCGTTGTAATTGCAGAGATTGTCGTAGTGAAGTTCACTTTTTAACGAGTGAAGCTCGGATTGCAAGCATTCGATTTTGTTCACCATACACTTCTTATCTTCGTGGAGTGCATTAATAAGCGAGACAGCGCGGGCATTTTCTGCCCTAAGAGTAGCAATCTCTTTTAGCACTAAGTTCAGATTAATGTTATTATTGGCATTTTCGAAAGACGCACTTGCTATGCTAGTTTGTTGATTAGGCGAGGCACTTTAAGGCATTTTGTGCTGCTGTGGGAGGTTGTTATTGCGATGGGCACCGATTTCTTTGCTAGAGGAATCCGAAGCAATTGCATTAGTAGCAACAACACTCTCGTTAAGAATAACAGGAGGATGCGGGGAGCGAATAGAATATCGCCGAGCTTCAGCACACACCTTGCACAGAAAAGGCCTCTCTGAGTTGAGTAGAAACGCAGCGTCTGCCGGCAAAATATTCACACATTCCAAATGAAATAGTTCATTGCACTTTGCGCACTGGATTTTTGGTTGCGAACGCTCAACCTTATGGTTACAGCAGCAAGGCATAGGTCTATTACATGCGCCCCACGCTTTTCATTTTCAATCTCATAGATGGTTTATAATAACTTTTGCTAAAATTTCAAAATCAAACGTTATAAAAAAAAATTCTATGGGACTGAGAAATATTATTTTCTACTTCTTAATCCGTTTATTTATTTATTTATTTATTTATTTATTTAATTATAAGTCTTTGGAATACAATCCTTACAGACTATGTACTTAACTAATTTATAGATTACAAACTAATTTTGTGCATAAATCAAACCACTTATAAGGCAGAATTAAGCATCGAGAAAAAAGCATCACTTTGCATCGAAGAATCCAAGGTGATAGCATCACTTAGTGAATTAAACTCTCGTAAAGCACGATTAACAGGAGCATTACAAGCGTATTGCGTTTTCGTATTAACCCCATAGAACGGACACACATTGCGAAGATGCCGTTGAGGAACATTAAACCGAATCCTTTCTAATAAGTATGGACAGTCAATTAGGCCCTTGATAATTTTGAAGGAAAAGGACGAAGAGAGTATAGATCTTCGACTCTCCAAGGATTTGAGATTTATCAGCATAAGACGAGCAGCATAAGGTGGTATGGGCTCCACAAAATTTAACGACCAAAGAGCATACTTAAGAAAGCGTTTTTGTACTCTCTCCAGTCTATTTATAGCTGTCATAGTACTAGGTCGCCAAATAAAGACAGCATATTCTAAGTGAGACCGGACAAAAGAAGTATAGAGAACTTTAAAAGTATATGGGTCACAAAATTTTGCGGTATTGCGCCTAACAAAACCCAGCATTGAGTACGATTTAGAGGTTACGTGGCTAATATGTATGTTGAAAGAAAACTTGCTATCAAATATAACCCCAAGGTCCTTAATCTCACTAAGACATTGAAGTTCACAATTTGATATACTGTATTTTGAGCGAAGAATATTAGATGACTTAGAATAGGTCACGTGAAAGCATTTAGATGCATTTAAGGACAGATGAGACTTATGACACCACAGATGTAACTTGGAAATGTCATCTTGCAATTTCATTGCATCATCAGGCGTCTTAATAATTGAGAACAATTTTAGGTCATCAGCGTACAGGAGACATTTAGCAAATGTAAAGCAATTACTGATGTCATTAATAAAAAGATTAAATAATAATGGTCCTAGTATACTACCCTGTGGTACCCCTGAAGAGGCAATAAAGGGAATAGAGGATACCCCATCCACAGTGACAACACTCCGCCTGCTGGATAAATATGAACTTAACCATGACAGAAAGGAAGAATGAAAACCAAGGCATCCCAGTTTATAAATTAAGACTCGATGAGAGACCCTATCAAAGGCTTTTGAAAAGTCAGTATAGATACAATCAACCTGCAAGCCAGCCGAAAAGGACTCAATGCAATACTCACTGAAGACAGCAAGGTTAGAAATCGTCGACCTCTCCGCAACGTTGTATATACATTTTTTTTATATTATTTATTTTCTACTTAAAAAAAAAATTAAAAAATTAATTATTAAAATTTTGCAATAGATATTAAAATAATTCAACTTGCAGTGAAAGAGAACAGAAGACAATGCAAGCAAAATACGTTTAGTATAAATATACAGATGTACATACATACATAAGGCGGCAGTTAATTTCATTTAAAGAAATGGCGTGTCGTCCATTTCCGCTGTGGCGTATGTAAATAATGCATATATTTAGGCGCAATATTTAACTTCTTCTGGCGGGGCGACATCTAGAGTCTCCTAGTTGTATCTCTTGTATGATGCCTGAATAACTCAGTGAGAGGTGAGACCAGTATGTTTGCATGTATGTATTAGTAAAAAAAACTATTTATTGGTTCAAAAATGGTGGGTAGGCACTGTGGCCAATGGTAAAGTTTGTTTACCAGCTCCGCACGGTTGTAAGACATGCAGAGTCCGCAAAATGCTCCGGAAACAGTGTCCGGTGGATGCGTCATACTAGGCCGAGCATACTTTGAAGTGCCATCTAATCAAAACTTAAGAAAGTTCAATTGCATGGCAGTGGAGAAGTGCATGTGCAAAAATTTCATAAATTGCATAGGGGAAATTTTTGCACGAGCATACTTTGAAGTGCCATCTAATCAAAACTTAAGAAAGTTCAATTACATGGCAGTTGAGAAGTGCATGTGCAAAAATTTCATAAATTGCATAAAGGAAATTTTTGCACATGCAGCAGTACTAAGCATGTATTTAGGCGTCTGGTGTTAGCAGACGCGCCTAAACAATGCCTATAACGAGATTGATATCTAGACTAGGTTGATATCTAGAATTTGCCATAAATAGACCATAGATTTGCCATAAATGTAGCAATTATAGTAAAATGGTGGTCTGGACACACAACATTGCAAGTTGATAAAAGCGTTGTAAAATGAGTCTTGCGGAAACCACACTTAGCTCAGTTAGCTAAAGTAGTTTTAGCTGTTCCAGTCAATGTTTATAGGCTGTTTTCTGGCCTAAAATTCATTATGCCACCTACGAGAGCCAATTTAAGTAGTAATGTAGTGGGTTCGATGTCATTGATGAGAACTAATCAAAGATTATTATTATATTATAATACCAAAAAAATTTCTGTGAAAATCACATTTCCTTATATGTACTAGTATCGCCTAGTTGTCGGAATTCGACGTCTTTTTTCATATACTTTTGAATGTTGCTTGTCACCAATATTGACTCCTTTATACAAATGACGATTTTGAAGTCCTCTAGCAAAATTTATAGCGAATTTACACGAAAACTTAAAACCAAATTTCTTCAGAAGCTTTCGAAATTATGCCGAGAAAGGAACCTCAAATTTCATTCATAAAAAATATGCATATGGATTTGTTTGTATATAGTAGATGAGATGCCTAACGGTTCCTCACTGACTAATATGCTAAACTTATACCAATTCAGACTGTAAATACATTTTTCGATTATATTGGTCTGAGAAGGTCAAAAACTAAATTGCCAAAATGTAAAAAAACTCCTCTTTCTTTTCACCAGAATCGGTGGAGGTTAAGAAAGTACCTCGAAGGTGTAAAGCCAAATATAATATTTCCTTCTCTAAAGGCGGTTTACACGGATTTTTGTCAAGATTGGGCCGGAAGTCAAATATTTTTGCATTACACCATTGGGCTACGTTACACATAATTTTATGTTGCTATTATGTGTTCTAAAGATGACGCCAATCTGACCATAAATAAGATTTGAAGGATAGCTCTCAATCCCTGCGCCACCTAAGGGAAGACAGGCATTCAATGCGACTTGGAAATATGGGAGAAAATGGTTCCCAATAGAATGATGCTTGCCATTTTATATATGTATAGATATGTATGTAGGTATATCAAATTCCATTACCTTATCATAAGCGGCTCCAGAGATAGTCGGTATGAGAATTTCAGTTTGTGTGGGCTTTTCCATTATGTACCACTTTTCGCCGTAAATACAGTATTGACAACGTATATTGCTGTGTCAAATTTCAGGACGCTAGCATAAGCGGTTCCAGAAATAATCGGTATGAGAATTTCAGTTTGTATGGGCGGTGCCACGCCTCCTTTCCCATTATCTAACACTTTTCGCTATAAGGATATTATTCATATCATAAATAGCTGTGCTAAATTTCAAGACGTTAGTATGCGCGGTTCCAGAGATAAGCGATGTGAGAATTTCAGTTTTTATGGCAGGTAAGACGTAAGTACGGTATTGACAACATGTATTGCTATGTCGAAGTTCAGGACGTTAGCATAAGCGGTTCCAGAGATAAGCGATATGAGAATTTCAGTTTGTATGGGCGGTGCCACGCCTCCTTTTCCGTTATCTCCCACTTTTCGCTGTGTTAAATTTCAGGACGTTAGTATGCGCGGTTCCAGAGATAAGCGATATCAGAATTTCAGTTGGTAAGGGAGGTACCACGCCCCTTTATTCAATACCTACAATTTTTCCGGGTAAGTAGGGTATTTACAATTTATGCATTCGTGCTAAGTTTCAGTTCCCTAACGTAATTGGGCTTAGAGATATTTCAGTTTTCACATTTTAGTCTTAATGTCAGATACCACGCCACGGGATTAACATTTCGGGACTAGAGGAAGTTATATCCTTTAAATCGGTGTATGTTTCATTGAAATCGAACGACCGGTGCCCTCAAAAAGGGGAGTTCAAAATTTTCTTGTGGCGTATTTATATATAGGTGTGCATCAAATACCTATCAGCAACAACTCTCATTATATAATAAATAATAAAAGAAACAAATTTCTGAATTAAGATCTTAGCAAATGTGGTGGAATATGGTTATTAGTTTGTATAATAGATTCAGAGGCGTTTTCTTTATATAAATTTAAATTAATCACAATGTTTAATTTCGCCGAAAACAAACCTTGCGAGGTACATATTTATTTAATAAACAATTTTTTTTGTCAAACTTGTTTTCATTTTTTTATTGCAAAACCGAAACCGGAACGAAGTCGAAACAAATTTTGAAGAACGAAACCATACCACTTTGCAGAACCGAAACCGAAACCGGAACGTTGTTTCGAATCGGTTTCATACCTTGGTACATACATATACCTATAGTAATTTAGCCTCATTAATCAAAAATGCAATAACGCACATGGCTTGGCTGCACTTATCCGCCAATGTGCACACTGCAAGCATCAACATAAAATGAGATTGTTGTTTTTGTTTCGAATGTAATGTTCGCAAACCACGCCACTAACGACGAGCATGCTCCAAAAAATCAAAAAAATATGATTTTCAGTGACTACAAACGACGAACATGCACGAACATGCACCGCAAGCCGAGCATGCAGAAAATATTCTATAGCAAGCTGCGCAGCAAAACAAACACTTCAGCATTCGAAATAGAATTTGCTACAGCGACGATAGCGCTTGAGTTCTGTGGTGAAGCCAAATGTAAAACCAAACAAGTAAGAAAGCCTAAGTTCGGGCGGAGCCGAACATTAAATACCCGGCGCAAGTATTAAATATATTTTTTTCGCCTTTCCGAAAGCTGCCGCTACATGGTAAGCCGGGGTGTATAAATTTTGAGTAACTTAGCGTCCTTAAATTGCGAAATGTTGAAGTTGCAAGCATTTCTGAAATTTACGGTTATATGAAAAGCGGCCGTAATTTTAGTCCGATTTCAATTATTTTCAACGCTTTGCTTTTATGTGGCAAGCACAATAACCAAACCAAGTTTGGTACAAATTGGTTGAACCGTTACCGAGATACATATATGTGATCATAAGTGGGCGGTGCCACGCCCGTTTTCCAAAATTTTAACATATTTCTTGGTAAAGAGTTGTTGCAAGCATAAAATTTTAATAAATTAGCTTTAATATTTTCCGATTTATCGAAGATTTTGTATTTCTCTAAATTACCGTTATATGGGATGTGGGCGTGGTTATTGTCCGATTATAAAAATTTTCGGCCATTTGGTATGGTGTACTAAAGCCAACAACTGTGCCAAGTTTGGAAGAAATTGGTGCAGCGGTTACCAAG
The DNA here is from genome assembly GCF_013731165.1 of Rhagoletis pomonella. Taxonomy (NCBI): domain Eukaryota; kingdom Metazoa; phylum Arthropoda; class Insecta; order Diptera; family Tephritidae; genus Rhagoletis; species Rhagoletis pomonella. The sequence continues at coordinate 12,839 of NW_023460916.1, read as the reverse complement.
ATATACACATGTAACCATAAGTGGGCGTGGCTATGCCCATTTTCCAAAAATTTATAATATTCTTATTTTTGGTCTAAAATTTATTGTAAATATCAATTTTGAGTGAATAATCTTCAGTAGTTACTAAAATATCGCAGTTTTCGTATTTCTGAAAATTACCGTTATATGGGAAGTGGGCGTGGGGTACATACCAAACTTCGTTGAGATATCTCAATTTTTGCTCAAGTTATCGTGTACATGGATGGACGGACAGACGGACGGACAGACAGACACAGCTTAATCGACTTCTCTATTCATTCTGAGCATTTATGTATACATTTGTCTATATCTATCTCGATTCGTTTTGGCTGGTACAATCAACCGTTATGTGAACAATGTTTATATATCCTTGTGCACAAGTGCGCTCGGGTATAAAAAAGGGTTGAAGTAAAATAGCGGCAAATCATAGCAAAACCACCGAGTCCCCTAGAACATTTGCATGCATGTATAGCAACTCATTACCGATTGTTAGCGCAAGCTACGCAGTTCGCAGTCATCGTCAAGACGAAGATAAAAATGAGTGTTATGGATGTAAGCAAAATTTAAAATAGCGTGTTACTTTTTATTTGTGTATACATACATACATAAGTGCTAAATATTCAATAAATAAGTATAATAATTATAAGACGCTGCCATTATTCGGAGGTCTTGACTTATGCGGTTTTCTTTACTTGCATTAAAATTGTCATCTTTTCTTTTCAAAATGCCGCCTCAAGTGGGCAGACATCTTAAACAGGAAACATTTTAGAACTAAATTTGTTAAAGTATAAAAATCGCGATTTTTAAAACTTTCGATTCGGGCAGACGGAAACGACCGTTTTTAAGAATTAAATTTTGCGCGAATTCTGTTTTTTGGGACCCCAAAGAAGAGTCCCTAAAAGTTACAGCAAAATTTAAAATGGGTCCGCGACGATTTTTTATATTTTCAGACCTTTTCATATGGAAATACTCCTTTGTAACGATCTTTGTAATTTAATTTTTTTTTGCATTAAAATCGACGAATGTGAATTTCTGTTGTATTGAAATAAAGAAATATTGTGTAATCCTGCTACAGAATACTTATTATTATACTTTTATTGATTTTTATAATATAATTAACCCTCAAACCGGCAACTTTGAAATAGTGATCAGAAATGGTTGGGAATTTTTTGCTGGCATAACTTGAGCATGATAAACTTAATGTCGTCATCTATATACCATTTTGTCGCTTCGTTTGACTTCCAGGTGAGATAAAAGAAACAGTGCCTCCAGGCACTCTTATCGGTTAAAGCAAAAAATAGGAACAGATAGAAATTTTATTAAGTACCAGCGGTTTTATTCCAAAAAGTTTAGCAGAGCAATGGAATCTAGAAAAATGTGTTACTTTTTTTGTGTGCTATTCCAAAAAGCATTCTTTTTTTCCGCATATCAAATAAATATAAATTTCAAACTTCGCAAATACATTGAGTTTGCGACTTTTTACAAAATTTGCATCGTTTTTGCCACTTTCTCGAGCCACTTAGGAAGTTGATAGTTACCATTGAAACGAACGCCATCAACACGATATACAGATTTTCTGCCAACACTCAGAGCAGCAGGTTGCGATTCATCTTGTGGAGTAGAAGGTTGACTCATTGAAGATGGGCCACTAACCGAACGCGTCTGAGTGTAGCTCACAAGACCAGCAGCGATCTGTTCTCGGAATTCAGGTATCAATGAAATGATAAAAACGGCGGTCATTGCGTCCATCCCCATCTCGGGACGACGGGAATCTTTTTATGACTTCAAACCGTTTCAATGGCATCGTTTTGCGAATGGGTTCGAATGCATTCTTGATCAACTAGATCTCTAAATTCAGGGAGCAATGTACCGACATGTATAAATGAATCGGCATTCATGTACTGGCAGATATCATCGACATTCACATTGAATCTTAAGTTTATATCCTGAATTAGTTAGAGCATACCGGTTCGTCTCTTGAACAATAATTTTAATTATTTCTTTAGGGAAAACTATAGAAATAATTGCGACGGTCTCGAGACCGCTTTTATGTGCTCAGGTAAGCCAAGAAATGCCACCTCATTTATATGAAGTTTAAGGTTTGTTTTGCGCCAGATAACTTTGCTGAGCTCAGCGGAATCTCTGTTAATTAGTTCAATGAAGGCAATAAAAAATGCAGACGATCAGTACGTAAAATCAATTTTCCAAATATGTGAGAGAAACTCTTAATAATAATAATAATAATAGATTGGCGCTTTCACATATGTTAGTGTTTGGCCGAGCTTCTCCTCCGGTTTGTGGCGTGCGCCTTGATGTTGTCACACAAAGCGGAGGGACCTACAGTTTTACGCCGACCCCGAACGGCGATTGTATTTTTATGAGAAGCTGTTTTTCATGGAAGAAATACACTCGGAGGTTTGCCATTGCCTGCCGAGGGACGACCGCTGTTAAGAAAAAACCTTTTTTCTACATTTTTTTGCGATGTTGCTTTGACCAGGGTTTGAACCCAGGCACTGCGGAGTGGAAGCGCGCACTGCTTACCACTACACCACAGCGGCCGACTCTTACTTCCAATCAAATCACCATTGGTTGGTACAACTGCTGGACCGGTAGCTTCTGCTACACTACTCGTCTCCACAGAATCCATAAATTCAAGAATTTCTTCGCCTGATAACTTCGACAATTTCTCACACGACATCATGGGACGATTTTCACATATTGTTATTTAGACACTTTATGAAAAACAGGTGAAAAATTTATAAAAAGTATTTACCTTACCGGTAAAAAGCACCATAACTAAAACGCAATAGAAATATGCGACGCGTAAAAAAAATCGCGCCGAACGCCAAGAGTGCCTTGAGGCACACTTAGGTTTTTTGTTATAGAACATAAAATCCAACTATTTTCAACACCGTAGATATAAAATCGTGAAGCTTATGGCTAACACTTTACGGCAATAAAATTCTTGAGTTAAAACAACGTCTCCAAAATAAAAATTTTTGATGCTGAAAATCAGAAATTTTTTTAATACGAAAACACGAACTTCTTCTCCACCTATTCGCAAACACCGGATTACAGAGCGCAAACGGCCCGTCGGATTATATTCTAATTTGAGAAAGAAATGTCATAAAAAATATGATCAAGAGCGTTGATCTCACTTGTGTAATGAAACATTACATATTCATATGCAAAAGGTGATTTTTGTGATCCTTGCCTTGAGGCACTCTTACCGGTTAGAGGGTTAATAAATTTTGTGTAAATTTTGCTTTGGCATCGAAATTTGGTGAATGTGAATCTTAGCACGGGAAATGCGAATTAGAGGTTTTGTTAAAATAAAGAAATATTGTGTAATAATGCAAGAGAATACTTATGAGCGATCGTAACTTATATTAATTTTTGTAATTAAATGAATACATTTAGTATAAATTTTGGTTTAGCATCGAAATTAGATGAATATGAATCTTTGCAAGTGAAATGCGGATTGGAGGTTATGTAAACTATATCTCCTGGCAATAGGCACAACAGCACATATTGAATATACCATTTTTGAAAACTATGAGGGCAGTAGTAAGCACTATAAGGCTGTTGCCATAATTATAAATAAACTGAAGAGCTCAGCCGATATGGTGCTGGCGTCCTTTAATACCGTTTTAAACTTTAAAGCGATAATGAGTCGACTTGATTGGGCGTATTCGGATAAGCATCCGATTAACTTGATAGAGCAGGAGATGTCTACTCTTCATCAAGGAAGCATGACACTTCCACAATATTATGATGAAGCGGAGAAGAAGTTAAGACTTCTTACTAATAAGACTATCATGACATATAAAAACACAGTAGCTGCGTCGTTGAATGAGAAGTAGTATAGGGCGGATGCACCTTGCGATATTTTATTTTCAGCGCCGCCAAGTGACCTACCATCTGCGCTAGCACTAGCGCAGGAGGTGGAGTCAAACCACGAGCGATACATGTTCGCAAGCAATTATGCTAGGGGCTTGGAGGACAAGTCAGAAAGTTTCGAAACGAAACAATCTAGGGAAAGAGTGCTGCTAGAAGGAATCAGGCAAGAGATACATACCAAGTGAAAACCCCTCACTTTATTAGACAATAGGGCTTGAGTAATAAGGCTTCTAAGAAATTAGAACCGGTCGCACCGATGTATGTAGGTTCTTCACAACAATATCAGCAGATTACGCAGCATCAATCTAACAGTAACCTTTCGTTCCGAAGCACAATACAGCAAAGTATTAATCAAAGCAAGGTATGTGTATGCACAGGTAGCGAAAATGCCATATAATAGCTCTGGTCGTTACGGGCCAAGGCAACAAAGGGTTAACCATATACCTAACGAGACTTGTCCTTCTAACCAGCGAATTCAGAATGTACGGCAATGGACGACGAGTTGTCCGATTCCGATCAAATTATCTTTTTGGACAAAACTCGCTCATGGCTTCAATGTAATTAAATAATGCATAATTAACTTATTTGTCACAAACACCAACTTCTTTTTCCTTCCCATGCTCTCAACCCTCAATGCAATAGTAGGTCTTGATCTGCTAACGCAGACAAATGCTATGTTATATTAAAAAAAGGTTACAACCACTTCCGGTTCCGAGATGTTCAAATTCTTAAAGTGTGGTGATGTCAATTTTACGCAAGTAGAGTAATACCGCAGTGAGGAATAAATTTCCAAAAAATATCCAAAATTTAGGCATTTTCTCAGACCCTAATCAGGCACTCCCGTATAATACGAATATCGTCGCCACTATTCGTACTGAAAGTGATGACCCAGTTTATTCCAAGTTATACACTTATCCAATGGGTGTGGCAGATTTTGTAAATGCCGAAATTCGGGATCTATTGAAAAATAATATAATACGGCCCGATCTGGGTGGTAGATAAAAAAGGGAGAGATGAACAAGGTGACGTGAAAAAAAGGTTTGTCATAGATTTTAGAAAACTGAACCAAAAGACGATTGATGACAAATACCGTATCCCTAATGTAACGGTAATACTGTCAAATTTAGGAAAAGCAAAGAATTTTACAACGCTCGACCTTAAGTCACTTGCAGAGAGCGATAGGGAAAATACCACTTTTTCGGTGGGCCACGGGAAGTATTAATTTTGTAGACTTCCGTTTGATTTGAAAAATCCACCTACCATTTTTCAAAGGTCCATCGATGACGTTCTGCGGCAGCAAATAGAAAAATTCTGATATTGTTACTACGATGACGTAATTATTTTCTGGGAAAACGAAGAGAAACACGTCAAGAATATTAAATCGGTTCCAAAGAGATTTAATTAAGGACGTTTCATCAATCGCAGAGCCTCTAGTAGATATATTAAAGGGCGAAAACGGGAAATTTGGGACCACGCAATCGAAAAAAATAATAATAGTTTTCAATGAAAGAAAATTTCATGCCTTTAACAAACTACAGGAGGTCCCGGCATCAGAGGACGTTACGCCTCCCTACCTAGATTTCAAGAACCCATTCGTTCTTACGACGGATGCTTCATCGTTGGGTATTGGAGCTGTATTGTGGTGTAAAACCAATCACCATTATTTTTAGAACCCTGAAAGACCGAGAACAGAATTTCGCTACTAAGGAACGCGAATTGCTTGTAATTGTCTGGGCTCCCAAGAGCCTTATGCAGCAGAACATCCACGTCCTTGAAGAGGAAACACGATCTGATCTTGCTACAATCCATAGCGAAGTATCGCTAACATATACGCTCGAATCAACCGAGAAGCCGCTTAAGTGTTTTACAGACCAAATAGTTTCGGAGGAAGCAAACTCCACTTTAAGACAGAATTTCATATATTTCGGCGAAAAGCTCGTCACATAATCCAATTCATGGATAAGAATGCGCTTGCCGATGAGGTTAAACCAGTTGTTAACCCGAAAGTAGTAAATGCGATATATTGCGGCTAACCAACACTAGCCAGCATCCAGCATGAGTTGATCAGGTATTTTCCGTCAACGAAGTTCTGGCATTGCAAAAATATGGTAGCAGATATCGTCGGCAAAGAAGAGTAGAGAGAGGTTGTCACTGCCGAGCACAATCGCCAACAGAGCTGCTCAAGAGAATGTCAAACAGATTCTCTGTGACTATTATTTCCCAAAAATTACCAAGCTGGCAAATGAGATGTAAGCAAATTGTAAGATTTCCAATAAAGTCATATACGACAGGCACCCTCGTAAGCAGAAATTTGGGGTAACCCCCAACACCATCTAACACCGGCGAGATGCTGTATATTGACATTTCCTCAACAGACAAGAAGTACTTCCTCACTTGCCTGGAGAAGTTTTCAAAGTTCGCGGTGGTCCAGCCCATACCCTCTCGCACTATTGTGTATTTAAAGGCTCCGATGAACATATTTCCAAATATAAAGACAATTTATAGTGATAAAGAAGTGTCCTTAAACTTCGAATTGATAACGTGGTTATTAAAAAAAAAAAAAAACATTTTGGCGTCGATGTCGTAAATGCACCTCCGCTTCTTACTGTGCCGAATGGACAAGGGGAGCGCCTGCATATCACGCTCCTGGAAAGCAACATGCTTAAAGCTAGGCAAAAAGGTTAACGAAACCATTGACCTCATATTACTGGCTACAGTCGAATACAATCGGACAATTAATTCCGCGACCAACGAGAAACCCACTGACGTAATTCCGTAAGGGCAACCTGATATAAAACTTGCCTCGTCTTCTACCAAATGTTTTTGTATTTTCATATTTATCAAGTTTATTTGTTAGCATAGGGCAAAACATTTAGTGTTCCCTGTACTTATAAGTTTTCATTTCATTTCATTTATTTCATTTAATGAACAAGAAAATTTGTGCAGTAAGATTTTGAATTTTTTATGGTACAACAGATATAGTGGAACTCAGGTTGTTAATACATTTACAAAAACGTTAATATGTTGATATTAAAAATGCAGGCTTACATATGTATATACTTAAGGCTACGTCAAATAGTTATAATTTAAAATAAAATAAAATAAGATGGTCAGTCTAGATAATTTGAGAAAAATAATTATAAATAACAGTTCTATCGTTGGTTTTGTTTAAAGTACTCCCTATGGCGGTAGGAATCGAGTTCCAGGTACGTATAGTGTTCACATAAAACAATCTAGTCGAAGCTACAGAGTTAACGCTGGGGACAATCAGATCGTATAAACGGGACGATTTTGTAAATTTCAGCTTCTCATAATGATATGAAGGCGTTCTAGTTAGCATAAGCCGATAAAGAAAGATACAGCTTCTGGCTTCAATGTACTCCAGGATTTGACAGCCCAACAGATCGTATCTCCACTGGGATATGTGGTCAAATTTACGCAGTCCATGCACATACCGAGTGATATTATTAAAAACAACCTCAACCTTATGGGCAGACTGTGAGTCTACTCTATTGTAGATGAGGGCAGAGTACGTTAAATTAGGTATCAGTAATTGGATGACAAGCTTACGTCTGACGTTAACAGGGGTAAACGAGAACGAATGTCTTAAACTGCGTACACCTTACCTATTGCCATATTTATATGATCAGCAAATGTTAAATTCGAGTTGATTACAAAGCCTATGTTAGTAATTTTACTTACAAAAGCAATCGGCTTGGCACCTATATAAAGGTATGGAATGTTATTTACAACCAACTTTCTTTTAGGGATAGGCAGTACATACGTTCCATTTGGGTTAAGGCAAATACTGTTGGTTTCTCCCCAGTGCATTATTGATAAAATATCCCGATTTATCTTATCACAGAGATCATTAAAATTTTCGAAGGAACTTGACAAGTAAAGTTGGACATCGTCTGCATAAGCATGCATACTAACAAATTTACACACCGAAAAGATGTCATTAAGAAATAAGGAAACTAATATAGGTCCTAGAATTGAGCCCTGTGGTACACCAGAAACTAATTTCATTGGTTGTGAGGATTCATTCTCTACTGTAACTCGTTGAGATCTGTTCTTTAGATAACTCGTCATAAGTTTCAGAGAATATTCGCTGAATCCAGAATAATGCTTGAGCTTAAGACAAAGGAAATGGTGGTCGACAGTGTCAACGGCTTTGGAGAAGTCAAGGAAACATAAAAACGTTAGATAACCTCTGTCGAAAAAAGAACAAACTTCATAAAGAATTTTTAACACAGCCGTTGAGCAGCTGTGACCAATCCTAAAGCCTGACTGAAGCGGATAAGGCAGGTTCTTCTCCTGCTCATGATGGGTAATTTGTTCCCCCATTAAATACTCAAATACTTTTGATAATTGGTAGAATACTTATAGTGCGAAAGTCGGATGGAGTCTCGGTGCCCTTCTTCTTGGCGGTTGTGCGCGATAAAGCCACATTCTACTGATCAAGGAAACACGATGTGGTTATACAGTGATTAATTATGTGTGTTATCGTACTGATAATAGATGGTAGTACCATTTTAATAAATTTTAACGGTATACCATCCTGGCCGCACGCATTTTATTTTATTTTTAAAATACTTTTAATAATATCACACTCAGAGACTGTTGAGAACTCAAATGGGCTACCAGAATAAATAAGATGTTCAAAACGTTGTTGGTAGGAGTCAGACAAAGGACTACTAATAAACGCTTTATTGAGTGTATCTGCGTCTATAGTGAATTCGACATCTTCTCTTCCACATACTCGCAAGCGTTTAAGGTTACGCCACAACACCTTAGGTGGCAAGGAGGGATCAAGGTTCTTCGAATAATACCTACACTTCTCTTATCTTATATCCGATGTAGATTTATTTCTTGCTATCTTAAACAGACTCCAGTTAGTTTGGTTATGATGCCTTTTCCATACAGATAATGTCTTGTTGCGAGCCTTGACTGCAGCCCGTAAACCAGGGTGACACGGAGGATTTGCTTTTAATATGTCGTACTGGGACATGTTTATTAAAATGGGTCAGTAAATTTCTGATAAGAAATTCTAGTTTTTCATTAACATTAACCAGACACCAACAGTCATGCCTGCACACATTTTCTTATATCAAAAAGTAGTGAATCAGTTCCACCCTTCGGTAGTCTCCGAAATTTCGGTGATCCAAAATAAATGATAGTTGATCAAACTTTAATATTGATAAATTGTGAGGAATGATAAAATAATCTAGTAGACTAGGTATTTTCACGATTTTGATTATGATTCCTCTCCTTCGGATGGCGACGGCTAAGTTGACGGACTACTCGAACTCTGATTACATCCCACTTCAAGACGGAGACGTGACTATTTGGCAGGACTTTCGCTACCTACATCACACCAATAACCTATAAGAAACTAAGGGACTTATGACACATTACCCCTTATCTCTTATGAGAATGGCACTGGACAAATACATTGTGAGAATAAAAGTACCGCTGGCGACTTTGGACACCCATCACAGACTGACAAGGAGCTTAAACTTTTTGGGAACTGCTCTGGAAAAAGTAAAATTCCAACAGCAGGAGCTCCTAAACTCAGAAAATAACCAGATGGCCATAAACACAAAAAGATAAATGAATTAACAGAAACGGTTAACCTCATAATTAAGAATTGAAACGCTAATTAGATTGATACTAGTTATTTATGTGAAACATTGCTTGCAAGAAATATAATTAAAATTTCGGAAAATGAAACCTAAATTTCAGCCATTACCCTTGCAAATATAGGCGTAATAAAATCCATTGATATTAAACACTGATGATGCAAGAAATATTTCGATATGCACTCTACAAATACAACTATAACGGACTTAATGGAGGTATCATTTATCAAAGTCTTCCTATTAGATAGTAGTTGTTTACATTTTATAATTAAGTACCCTAAATCGTTCCACATTACATCAAACTCCTACCCTGTCGGAAACACCAACAACCAAAATGAGAATATCCTAAACCTACTTTAGTTTGTAAGAAGATTTTTATTTTTTCTTGCTCAACATAATGGAACTTTCCTGCACCTTGCGAATGACAACATTATCGCTGACTGTAACAATCAAATCCGTCGTTTGGAAATTGTAGCGTAACACTTACATCAACATTCTGCAGGAAATTTCCACATCCAACTTGCGCTCAGCAACTCCATTCTGATAGCGTTGTTCACTGCAGCAAATGTCCCAGCCACCTTGAACCAGTGGTAGTGGTTAATCAAAACTAGCGAAGACCCTGAAAAAACAGTTACCGGAACTTATTTACTTAATTTCGAATATGACCAAAAACCATAACGGCATGCTAAAGAAATTACCAAGTTGGCCACGATGGCACTCCTCAATATAAATAGTCACCACGAGATAATGAGCATGACGTACCTTCAAAGAATGAGTATAAGAAATCTGTATATTGGAGAAATTTGAGGCAAAGTTACAACAGGATTAGTTCTTTCAAGCTTTGTTACCATAATCGTTGTAATTTTCTGTTACTTTCTCCTTAAACTATATCGGAGGCGAAACAGAAGGCGTCAACAACAACGCTAACTATAAACAACTAGCAATAGCAGCGGAGTTGTTATCTAACACCAACAGCAAAACCAGAAAAGCAAAGATGCAGGTGACTTCGTTTAGCAAGAAGGTAAATTTAGTTTTTCAGTTTCAATTGTGAGCTCAGAGGCACAGCCAGCGCTTGCCAAATAAAGATATATTTAATAAAAACACTAACACTTGTGTTTGAGTGACATTGTATACCAAGCATGCACAGCGGTGACCTTTTCTCAACTTCGGTTATTTAGGTAATACAAATGAATTTACTTTTTGCCGAAATATATTATCGATAAAATTACACCAAGCTATGTATTGCATACTGCTAACATTTGTCGTTTTATCCCTTGTCGGTGAACAACAGACAATATAGACCAAGAGCTCATGACAAAAAAACTTATCATACGTTAAATATATTCGGACGCCCGCACTCACGGAAATGACGTTTTTGACATTTTTCATATGATGTGACCATCAGAATAGGCTGGCTGTAGATATTTAATTTTTTTATAATATCACTAATGTTCTGTCAAACGGATAACCCATCTGAAGTATGTTGACTTATACTTGCATCAATCTATCAAAATTTCAAGTCATCTGAAGTAGGTTGAGTAATCGGTTTTTGTTGACATATTTAACAGCTTTAATAAATACCGAAAAATCCTAAATAAAAGTCTAAATAAAGTAAATTTGGTACCAATGCTGACTTCTCGATTTCAAAAATATATACATAACTTGTTGGTATGGGACCTTTACGATTCAACAAGCGACACAAAAACTAGCTGAAGTCTGATTCACTTGTACAAACTTATGTACATAGGTTAAGCGTACTCTTACAAACTTTTCGTATAAAAAAACCATTGCTAGAGTGTGCAATTACAATACCATTGCTAGATTATGTAATCGTATACCAATTCCGCACTTTTACCTGGGTACTATTTTCGTGACAAGTCTTTCAGGTGCGATAACAATATAGTTGTTGCTCTGCTGGCCCGAAGAATTCGTAAGCAAAAAAGTACTTAAGCTTTGAAAAAATCCATAATTATCAAGATCAAAAAAGTACATTTATGTGTTAAGTAGTTTTAAACTACATATACAGGTGATCGAAAGAAAAAAACTAGTAAGTGCTAAGGTAAAATTTTTATATTAAGTAAGTAAGAATGAACTGTGTAGTTAAAAAAAAACGGGTTTTTAAGTATTTTTTTGGGCAGAATAAAGTACTTGAGTTTCAAGAGATTAAAATGTAGAATAACCTTTAGAGTTCAATAATATTAACAATGAGAAAACCCCGGAAAAACAGTCCTTGACTAATATTGCTTTAGAACACAAAATACTACTATACTCAAAAACCATAAAACCGATATAACTAGTATACAGCTGTGGGAACAGCTTCAAACTAATATTGAAATACTCTAAAGACCACAATCAAAAACTGTGAGGAAGATGTCAAAATTAATATGTCACAAATACCCAACTCCACCGGGATCTCAAGATTCTCACAGTTTCAGAAGAAATTAAAAACAAGCTGCATCATACAACTTGAGACTATTGAGTCACCCCAACGCACTCATAACAGAGCTGGGTAAGGCTTCCTCAAGTGGGCCCCGAATTTATCAATATTAATATTTTCAGGCAGCGCAGAGTTTTGTAGTCGAGAAGTACACTGTGTAAATTTTGTTGAAAAATTCCAGATAGCTTTTTTTTATCATTAATTGAAAATTTTTGCAGTGTTTTGGAAATCTTTCTTTGAAAGTATGTGTCCGAAAGAAAAAATTTTTTGGGTGCAGATTTAAAGAACATTAAACTATACAATGAAATTATTTGCGTTAAAAAAATATTTTTTTTTATGAAAAATTGAACATTTATGCAATTTCTGCGCCTCGTGGACGAATGAAAAATTTTTTTTGGGTGCAGATTTAAAAACAATAAACTATACAACGAACTTATTTGCGTTACAAAAATAATTTTTTTTTTTTGCTTTTCAATAATTTTTGTATGAGAAATTGAACATTTAAGCAATTTCTGCGCCTCGCGGACGAAACTTTTTAACAACAACTTCTGTAATAAACATTTGGTTAAGTGACTTGCGATCACTTAAAGTTCTTACGTGACTTGCGTTCATAAATTTCTTTTGTAAATTGCATCCCTGCAGGACTTCCACACTACAAGCATCCCTGCGGCCTCTTTTTGAATTCACCCGAAGACCAGAGTGCATCGTGGGAGACTACAACCTATATTTTCGACATCATCGAGCGAAGTACCGAGACAGCTCCAATCATGTGCGATAACCGGATCCTACAAACCTCATACATAAGTAGACTGTTTTTACAATCTCGTAACTTATCTACAATT
>NW_023460915.1:0-30674 GCF_013731165.1 Rhagoletis pomonella | reverse complement strand
GCGCAGAGCACCAAATCGCTAGCAATTTGTCCGGCTGCCGCATGATAGGCGGCAAAGCTTTGAGAAACATAAAGCAAATAGTAACTCCAGTGATCGTGCCAATTCCAGGGTATGTAACTTTCGTAGGGTAGCGACTTTTCTATACTGCGCATGTGCAGCCAACAGTCATACAATTCACGATGCAGCCACGGATAGAGATTGTAGGTGCAGATGAGCATCATAAATATAAGCGAAAAAATACTCATTACAATGGAGCTTTGACGCAAATGCCGAGACACATCCATTGACTGCTGTTGGCTTGCCTTGCGTGGAAAAATGGCGTCCATTTGGATTAAGAAGCGCGTTAACTCTTGTTTCTTTCGCCACATGTAGTACAATTTGATAAAACCGACAAGTACGAAGCCAGCGTAGGAGAGTGTCATAGTTGCTTGTACGATATTCTTGCCGAAAATCATCAATGCCAAAATTACTTCAGTGATTAGCCAAATATTAACATTTATTATGCACAAATAGAATAAAGCTTGTTGCAGCAGACCGCCATGTGTGCCCCATAAATCGATGCCGACACTGCGGTAAAAGAAGTTCGGTAGGCGTAGAAAGCTTTCGAAGCGTATGGTGTCTGGCATTTTTCCAAACGGCTATGAGTATAATTTTCAAAAGAAAGTACATTTATCTCAAAGTTTTTTTTTTACTGTGGTTTTAGTGAAAGTTTCAAAAAAAAAATAGTTTTATGCAACGAAATATATACATACAGAAATTCTGAGGTCTCGCCAGATTAGCTTATGTTAGGTAAGGTTAGGTTATCAAGCTGTATCCTGGAGGTCCACTTAGACACGACTAAGCTGTCCGTTGTGATAGCCTTAAGAGAGGAGAGGGAAAACGACGCAGGGTTAGGCAAAGAGGGGAAGGTAAGGGAGAATGACGACACCGATGCATCTTGTTAGAGAAACGCTCCGTGATCCATTTCACCTCATCATTATCCATGCAGCGAGACACGTAATTTGCTTAGCCTGAAGAGGTTCCCAAACCGCCTCCGGCCTACACGTGGCCAGACGTGGCCCACCATGCTTTCCAAAGTCTTCGCCCAGCGCTCGCTGAGCTGTCTAAATGCACATCTCTCCAGAAGCAGACCACACGAGGTCAGGCCCAGACCTTCTCTATTCGAAAGTAAATAATTCCTCAACGGTTCCCTGTCTTGAAAGCTCATCGGCCATGCAGTTTCGAGTCGTTTTGCTGTGGACCCAAATAAGTCGAATAGCGAAGTAATCCGATGCGGTCGATAATGAATTTAGACACTCTTTGTTACAGTTACACTAGAGGCTTTTTAGAATACTGAATTGCCCATTCAACGAGGCGAACTAAAAGGCCATCCCACTTATGCCTGCCAGCTATATCTATAGGCACACCATTTAACATGGCGTTGAGCGCCAGGTTAGGGGTGGTTCGAAGTGCCCCACTGATTCTAATTAAGGCGTCTCTTTGAACCCCTTCCCGTATAATGCGGCTCTTTGAACCCCCTTCCTTACAATGAAGGCTTTGTCCAATGCATTCCACCCGATATAATAAAATTTGGCTTAATTATAGTTTCATAAAGCCAGTGAACTACTTTCGCGAAAGACTCGGGCGCTTACCAATGCCCCTCTACAACAGTACAAGGCTTACTATCAAGGACCAAGCCCAAGTAATTCACTTTGTCAGAGAGCCTTAGAGGAAGACGGTGCACGCCCATTGCAAGAGTGAGGCCAAAGGAGCCATTTCTGCGGCGACTAGAGTGCAGCCACCTTTTCCAGTATGGATTACCTGAATTCATCAAAACTATGAATTCATTGTAGGTTTGCACGAGGTTGTGGTTTCAAAATCGTACAAATTTGCTGATTGGTTTTCTTCTGGGTGAACATATGCTCTGCCCAATCAAACACATTTCAAATCTATGGGACACTGTAGCAAGCGGCACACACTCTATCACTGCTTACACAGACACGCTTAGATCGTCACAGTAAATACATCAGCTTTCAAAAGGCTAGTAAATTTGAGACTTGCAAAGAAATGTCTCGATCGAAGTATATTTGGTCAGTTTTTAAATGAAAAGATGTCCAAACCTATTATCTACATTCAACGTCCTTTTACTAGTGGAGTTTTGGAACTGCTGAAACGGAATTTATGCAACTTTTAGGTTAGAGATACGCATACGAATTATTCGTTTCTGAACTCGGAGGCAGAACCTTCTAACCGAAGTTATTCCATATTTTCAGTATGGTGCCTGTTCAACCATTTACTATCCTGTCTCGGGTGGAGCTGTGGATTACCCATACTTTTACTTCCCTTTTCTACCGCAATCCATTTATTGAAAAAGCGTACCCCAAATGCTTGGTACGCCATGTATGGAAAGCCGGACATTGACACAGCAAGTGGTGAACCGCTTCCTCTTCTTCCTCATTACCGGCAACTTCTGCACAGCAAGCTTGTTGGTATACGACATCGATGTAGCATTAGTGCTTTAGCTTATATTGAGTCTCGGCTATAAAGATCCTGAGATATCATAGTCATCGCGATTCTTCCATAGATAATTAATTACGGTTGTGATGTGTTCTTTAATCCTCCTCAGCAGATCAGAAATTATTGGGTGTTGGGATTTATCCGCTCCACTAATCTGCGTTTCCGAGCCATGTCTAGCCATTTCAACAGCTATTTCGTTCCCCTCGATATTGAATATCGAGGAACCCAGCGGAGAAAGGTTTCTAATACCGCCTGGCTGTCAACGATCCCTGGCAGAGACTTACTATCCCGTATGAGACAAGCTATCTTCTGCATGGCGACGATCTCCGCTGAAAAGACACTGCAATTTTCGGACAGGCGATATGATTTTCTCATCTGCGGGTACTTGGACTATTGATCCGAGCATACTTATTTTCTCATCTTGGATACCATGATTTACCGACAGTAGGCCGCCTTCCAATCTTCAATTCCTTAGACGTAATTTTGTCGGTCTAGAACAATCCTTGGCGGTGGCGGTATTAAAATTCAGACTTTACTCTTTTTGGATCACTCTAATATGCATACTTTATAAAAATTTTTTTATAATATTTCGTTGCATTAAACCAATCAATTTGAGACTTTGAATAAATCACTATTGAATTACCTGCACAAACAAAATATTTAAATATTTTCCCAAACAGCCCGATATGAATTGCAGCAATAAAACAACTTAATTGAATTAGCTAACGCCTCGAGGTATGCAACACAACTTAATACAAAATGGCTTTATCAGCTTTTATAACTATTATTTGAATGGCATATCTATGTACATATCTTTGTTCGTATGTCAACCCTTTATCACGCACATATACATAGAACATACTTGACTACCTGGGTTAGCTGAAATTTGATCATTCGAAATTCATTCGAAAATTATAGCTTTTATTATATAAAGCTCATTACTTATTACAATGTTTATTGTGACTGGTACATGCCACGTTGGCATGTCGCATGCCACATTTACTTTAATAAATGCTTGCAACAATATTTGATGTAAACATTCATTAGGTCAGGCTAATAATATATAATTATACGGTCATCACACACAAAGGCGAGCTACCGACATGATTATGATGAAATTAATATTTACATGCAAATATGCAAACGTCTGTGTATTTGTGTGTATTGAACCGCATCCATATGTGCGCATAGGTGAAACTGTCATACTGTATACGTGCATATGTGCATACATGTTTATGTTTGTACGTGCCGGATATGATAGTTTAATGAATGTCTTTGTTCTATCTAAGCAAATATATATGTATGTATAGAGAAAAAACGTTTTAAACATTTGGATCATAATGTTATCCTTATGGGGAAATCAAAATATGTGCGTCTATAACTTTTTAAATAGCCTAGCTGGCGAAATGGGGATTTTACATACTCATCGAATAGTACGATAGTATACATATATAGCTCAATTCTTTCTTAAGTCGACTTAGGCGGTTATTGCTTATGTATGACCACAGATATATAATACGCGAAGGGACTTTTGGTCCCGGTCATCACATCTGCACCGTTCGTTCAATTTTCAAAAATGAGGTGTCAGATTAAAGGGCTTTAGGTGTGGATGTTGAATAAGGTTTTGCCTTTTCGAAAAGAGTTGCCACCTATTAAAAAATTAAGCTCAAATTATTCAAAAAGGGAAATCAATTTTTACAATATGGGTATCAACCGTAGTGGTTTTGAGAATGCTTTATATCTTAGCTACGTGATGGAGAGTTGCCAAACGTTTAAAAATGTAAGTCAATTTTAATTAAAGGTATGTGGTAAGCGAATAAGGTACCACTATATTGGTGTCAGACAAAAATGGTTTAAGAAGGTAGTAGTTGGAAATATTTTGAAGAGGGTTGCCACCTATTGGGGTATCAATCGAAATGAAAATAATTTATTACTGAACTGTATTTTGAAGAGTTGCCATGTCACTTAATTCATCAGTTAATTGAAATATGTATAACAATGCCAGATGACAGGAGGATTCTAGTTTGAAAATACTTTTAAGGGGGTTACCACCTGTTTGCAAAGTCGAATTTATCTTACTTATACGCAAGCTACATGAATGAAATATCGAAATATTAGTGTCAAATGGAAGAGTTTTAAGAAAACTTTTTAATTAGGGTTGCCATCTATTTTTTGAAGGTCATCACATCCGCACCGTTATTTCGAATTTCCAAAATGAGAAGTCAAATTAAAGAACTGGGATCTTACATAGATTTGCAAAGGTTTTATTTTTTGATGATAGAACATTTTTAGCTGTACAGAGAGATTGGAAATTCTACTAATTGGCCACTTCAATTAAAAAAAGCTTACATATCATAGCTAGTCTTTATACTAGGTATATTTTTTTATTTATTTTTATAGGTTGCAATTCTTTTAAAAATCTGTCTGTATAAAAGCATACACCAACACTTTTTGTTTCAAATCAATATCTTATTGTTATACATATTTCTCTTTGGTGAAAAGACGAAGGATATTCCATTTTCCAAATTAACTGTTTATTTTGAAAGTGGCATAAGTCATTTCATGCCGCACGCGTATTTAATTCGTTCAACTTCATCAACCAAAGGTAAATAGTTTTGTCATTGGTTTATGACGATAGAGGGATTTACATCTGCATTCAGTAATAAGTAGCCAATCAACTACTAATGCCACTTTCAAAATATACGACCCGAAGTTTCATTTGGATTGCATTTTATTTTTATTTTTATAACGGGTGACACCCTCTTCACAACTCTTTTCGTAATAAAGCTTTCTTAAATATTTTTCGCTTGAAATTAACAGACGGCAAACCTTTTCAAAGTATTTTCGAAGTAAGGCTTTTTTCTACCTGTTTTTTTTGATTTCCATATTAGAATATTTCATTAATATTGCTTATATTACCTTAAAAAGTAATCTCGGGATAAAGCTTTCATAAGCATCTTTTGTTTGACTTCACGCCATTTTGCAGTGCTTCATCTAACTTACTATTTAGATATTATTTGACTTTTAACAGGTGGCAACCCCTTTTAAAAATATCTTCGAAACAAAATCTTGCTATGCGTTTTTTGTTTGACTTGACATCATTTTGCGGTGTTTAATTTGGGTGATTTGACAAATTTTGTTCGACTTTTTAACAAGTGGCAACCCTTTTTAAAAATAATTTCAGAACAAAGCTTTCTTATACCTCTCTTGATTTACATACATATTGTAATACATTTTCAATTTTTGAGACAATTGAATTGACTTCTAAACAAGTGGCAACCCTCTTCAATATATTTGCAAAATTAATTACACTCAAAACTCGTTCCTTTGGTTACCATACTGTAATACTTAATTTTACTTATTAATAAAATTGAATTTAACTTTGAAAATAAGTGGAAATCCTCTTAGAAATGTTTTCGTAAAAAGCCTTTTTAAATTTCTTTAGTTTGGCATCCTTAATGACAAACTTTGTTGAGTTTATAACCTAAGATAGAATTTTACTTATTCCTCAAGGGTAGCAACCCTTTCAAAAAGTGTGCTACAAGGTAGTCCAAATCATATGCTATCTCTTTGCCATTCAAGCTTTAACGTTCATATTCAATATTTGTAGGTTTTTTCCAACTTGTCAAATAAATTTATTTTAGATTTCTAAGCTGGTGGCAACACTCGTGAAAAAATATTTTGTTTAGCTTTTGAATTACAATGACTTTGAATTTGTTATCAGATGGCAGCCCAATTAAGAAATATTTTTGCAATAAAGTTTTCTTAAACCGCTGTCGTTTGATACCCATATAGGATTTCGTTTAGCTTGGTAACTAAATTGATTTTAATTCTTTGTACCAGTGCGAAAAAATTGTCTTAGGACAACCTCTTGACACCCACATTTGTGTTATATTTTATTTAACTTATTATATCATTGATTTTAGCTTTAAAAAAGGTGGCAACCCTCTTCAAGAAATAATGTGCATGATTATCGAGCTTATAATATCGAGGTTAAAAATTCTGATTCTATAGTGTATTTTAATGGTGTAAACTTAATTAAAAATATGACCACTTAACCAGATAACCTGATAACTAAACGGGTGTAAAATATATGTTTTCTTTAAGAACAAAAAATTTTTCTCTGAAGCAGTTCGCTACTGAAAGTTTTTGTAACAAACTTTAATACATGTGTTAATTTTGCTTTTAACCTAACATTGGCCATCTTATAATCGATAGATTCGATTTAGTCGATTACGAAAGGACTGGCCTCCAATTCGATATAAATCATGCGGCTATCGAATAATATTTGTCTTTCATTACTTTGAAATCGAAAAACATTTAATTCAGTATACTCATTACTCGTCTCCCACTAGAGTTATTACTTTCTACATACAATGCTGTTTTCCATTCGCATTATCAAAAAAACTTCAATGCAAAAAATAATTTTTTTCCATACCTTTGAGAAATATTTGATCTTAACCTAAATTATACCACAATGAAACTCAGATTTTCTGCTAACGAACACAAACCAAAACAATTATAGCAACTGCAAGCGGCACAGCCAAGGACTAACTGGTTCATATATCATCTTTTTCGTAGAATCAAAATCTCACCTTCCAATTATTCAATTTAAATTAGTTTTTGAGATATTAGGGATAGGGCACAAACAACTGATTTTTGGAATTTTTAGAACAGTAAAATATTAAAGCTGTATATAGGTCTTTTAGCTTCAAGTTAGAAATTAGAATCCTTAAACATAAGGTTTTAAAGCTTGTGCTCAAAATAACAATTACATTTTTTTAACATATTAACTTAAATTTTATATTAGATAGGAGCCCTATTTATTCCCATCCTGCATACTTTAGTGGGAAAACATATCATCATAGTATCTAAAAATGGAATCGGTAAACGGACAAAAATCCGCATTTCATCCACTTGTTTCCTTTTTCCGATCCATTTTCCCATATCTTTCTGGCTGAGGTGTGATAAAGTCATCATATTACACTCTTAAAATGTACATACATAAATATGTACATATGTATGTAGTCACCCGCATTAAAATATGCCCCTCTGGCGCCACGACAAACACTTCAACTATGATCTACAAAAGGGTAATATAGTAATGGGCGTACACTATTCTGGCTGTAGAAAATACATTTTTCATTATTTTATACCCCCCTGCGGCATTACTTAAGCTCTTTTTAGTGGAAGCAATTTTATTATAATACGTTTTCGTTTTTGCATTATGGCTTATTTACTTATTTATACGAACATAAATTGAAATTCAAGTGATTGAGTATTGAGCCTTGCAACAGCATTAATGTCATTTTAATATGGGTTACAGCCTGAGGAAAGTAGTTGAAGAAGCAGCGGCAATAAATTATGTTTTGCTTTGCAATAGGCTATTTAGTAAGCACGCCCACTTGCTTAACCAAATGGCTGTTAAAAAGGAGGTGGAAAAGACACTTATTGGTTGAACAAAAAAAAAACGTTGTGTAAATACTTTGTAATGTATGCAAATAGTTATAAGGAATTAAAATATTTTTAAGTGTTGGCGTTGGCAGACACCCATCAAATACGAAAGAGTAAAGTTGAAGGTAAAATGTGCTCAACTAAACATAACGTATACGCCTTGACATATACACTTCAAAAAAGCGCAACTCTATATCTACATAGCTTCCATACATATGTGTGTATGTACGCACGTTAGTCGAGAATTCTAGCTTTACTGTAAGCATTAGTGGAAGGTTCTAACGCCTTGTGTCCCTTTGATAGAGGTTTACAAATATTTCAAAAAACTTTGGCCGCGATTATTTCAAAATCTCGAGCTGATGGAAATACAGACTCTTGCAATATGTTTGGAAATTACATAAGCAGTCTTTCGTTTACCCTTTTTCATAAAATAAACTGTCGTTGCATTTTTTTGTACATTAGTAAATATAAGTTTATACATATAGTACATTACTAAATATGAAATCTCCAACATATTCGATATAATGCAATTTGCTTGCTCCTCTGCTCGCCTATGGGCTTGTAAATAGTTTGAAAAAAATATATAAGTGTGTATTGAGTCTTGCAGCCGCAGTAATATCATTTTAATATGACCTATAGCCCGCAGATATCAACCGCAGCAACAGCAGCAGCTACTATGTGTCCACATACATATATGTAAAGGTAAAAGTAATAATATTTACGCTCTGGAGCAGATATTTAGCAAACACCGCCACTTATGCTTGTGTGTTTTAGGCTGAGTTGTTGCCGACTTAAGATAAAAAAGGCAAAGAGAGCAAATCTCTTCGGTAAAGCGCCTGCAGCTAATTGTAACGTATACGCACTGGCGCCCACCCTGGCGGCAATATCGCAAGCTTGCATGATATTGAAATGTAAATTCATACATACTTAATGTACATACATACATTTGTACATATTATCTCTCTATTTACATAAACGAGAAGAAAACACTTAATGTAAAGATAGTGCTATGATCTGGGAATTTGGATTTCAACAACACAAAAGGGGAATACATAATAACTATTTTGAAAATGCTAATAAGCAATATTAAAAGTTATTCAGAGTACCATGGTCACAGATTTCACAGAAATCACACATCAATTTTTGTCCCGATTGGAGACAGTTAAGGCGCACAGGTGACAAAGTTTAGGTTCCTCTACAGAATCTAAAAAAATTAAAACAATTTTTTTCATCTAATACCCAAAATCGATACTACCATATTCGAAGATTTTACATGTGAAAGCTTTTAGTTCCAGTTGGGATCTTTTGAAGTGAAACTTCTTTAGCGGCGGTTGGTTGGTTGGTTGGGAGTGAATTGGCAAATTCGACGGAAATTGCACACGGAAATGGTACAACGGAAACGGTTGGGGCTGCAACAAGTCCTTCTTGAGTGTATGCACATGGTATGAATTTAACAAAAACTTGTTAATAGATAGTTAAAGAATAACACTGATAAAAGCAAAAACAAAGATGCCTAAAGATAAAGGCAAAAATGAAGACCGAGGTAAATTTAAACACTTTACTTATATATTGGCAAAGATGAAGGAGAATATGTAGATAAAGAAAATTATAAATATGAAAGTAAAAACAAAAATAAGTATATAGAAAGAGGTGAGGATGAGGATACCGATAAAAGTGAAGAGGAAGATAGAGGAATAAAGATTAAAATAAGGGTAATTATGGAGAAAAGGAAATAGACAGAGACACAGAGACTCAATCTGGGAACTATTTTGGAATTTTCGGGATTCTCGGGACATACGGATATAACAATTGATATTTTTATCGGTTTTGTTATCGATATTTGTATCGATTTTGTTATCGAAATTTTTATGGATTTTGTTATCGATTTTTCAATGGATATTTTCGGATTTTATCGATACAATAATCGATATATATTTATCGATTTTGTAATCGAAATTTTTAAGGATTTTCTTATCGATAATCGTTTTGTTAACGATGTTGTTTTCGATTTTGTTATCGATATTTTTATCGAATTTGTTATTGATATTTTCATAATATTGTTATTGATATTGTCGATTTTGTTATCGATTATTTGTCGATTTTGTTATAGATTACTTGTCGTTTTTTTTCGATATTTTTATCAATTTTGTTATCGATATTAATATCGACTTCAGTATCGATATTGTTATCGACTTTTTATTGATATTTTTATCGATATGTTTGTCGGCTTTCGATCGATTTAGCCACCAATATAACTATCGATTTTGCTATCTAAATTTTTATCAAATTTGTCATCGGTTTTGTTATCGGTATTTTATCAATCTTGTTATCGATTACTTATCGATTTTGTTATCGATTATTTATAGATTTTAATTTCGATTTTGTTATGGATTTTGTTATCAACCTGGTTATCGATTTTGTTATCGATTATTTATCGATTTTTTTATCGATTTTGTTATCGATATTTTAATACATTTTGTCATTGACGATTTTGTTATCGATGTTTTTATCGATAATTGTATAGATTTTCTAATCGACTTTGTTATCGATTATTTGTCAATTTTACTATTGATTTTATTATCGATATTTTTATCGATTCTGCTATCAATATTATAGGACGCTACTATTGATTTGGTTATCGATAGAGTATAAAGATAAAAATGAAGAGAAAGGAAAACAGAAAAACAAACGTAATTAGAACGAACAGGGGTTAAAATAGGGATCTAGATAGAAAAAAGACAAAAAATATAACCTTAAGCAAAAGCAGATGGTTGTGTCAGCGATGCACACGGGAGTTTCCGGGAGCTACTCGGCTTTCACATACAAGTTGTGTGTGCACACCTAACGAACTGTTGCGACGCTAGCAACGAATTACTTTGCGTTCGCTAGTGTACACGTACTAAGGCAAAATGTTGCGCAGTTATTGGTAGGTCAGTCGACGCTGTCCACCACTGGTGTATGTACATATGTATGTATGTAACGATAAACACAATTTATTTTTATTTGGAAGAAACCCGCAACATCTTCGGCGAAAAAAATTCTAAAAAATCAGCGGTGATTTTTAGCCATTTGATACTTGCACATCTTTAGTCTAAAATTGAATGGGCTATAAAACTGCGTACTCAAAAGAAAAATCTAACACTTCTAAGAAAAAAAAATTAAATTTAGGTGAAAATTTGTTGCATTTTTTTGTAGTCTTTTACACAGTTTAAACTTGGGTTTGTATGCCTAAAAATAAATAAATAAACATGAGTGGAAAACAATATCACTTTGAATTGCGGGTACTGTTGTATTGGCCAATACTCTATGTATGTACTACATATATTGGTTATGAGACAAAATAGATATGTAACGCAAGTTTCGTTTCTCCAGTGTGGCCCGGGCGCACTTACTTTTTTTACAAGGTCGTTTGGACTTGATTCGATTCTGGTATGCATTTTGGTTAGTGCTAAGGGGACCTTCGATCTATGATACATTTTGACCCTGTGCTCCAGCCTTTTCCGCATGAAATATAGCCTAATTAGCGTGAAGCTTTTTGCTAGCGCATAATCCTTCTTTTCTTGATTCAGGAATGAAGACTATTCTTAGTTTTCTTCACGGAGTAGGAATATGACCAAACACCAGACAGACCCCCAAAAAAAAAACATATTAGAGCTTTATATGTAGGCCTATCTCCACACTTTTTAGCATCTGTGGATACACACCATCTGGTCCAGCTAGGTGACTTAAGGTTCTGTAGCCGCATAGCATAGAACAGGAGGCCAATATTATTTTTCAATTAAGTTGTCAAAAAATGCGTCAATAGCACAAAATCAAAGAATGTTTGAAAAAAATATTGTTTGCCGCAAATTTACTATGTTCTAAGCAAATTTTAAACTACCCAAAACGACACACACACACAAAAAAAAACTTTTTCCAATTTTCGAAAGTAATTTCTCAATGTGCAATGCAACTTTCAGCAACCGAACGTCAACAGTTCAATGATTCCATAGAAAGCAAAAAAAAAAATGGAAATCCAACTAAACCTCGCCACTCCAACAGCAAAAACAATAAGAAAACAAAACAAATGCGAATAACGTCAATTTGGTGAATTGAATTTTTGAGCTCTCAATCTCACAGAGAAAGCAACGGCATGTGGTGCAGTATTAAATTGAAAACGACTTAACACTTAACGTCCAGTGGCAGAGGCTGTGCGACCTACGTGGCGTATACGCGATTTTTGTGCTTGCCACAGCGATTCGAGAGAAAAAACCGGGCCGTTGTTTACAATAAAGATAATACCTATGTGTGAGTGTATGGTGATTGTTTGCACCAGTAAAGTGGTGAAAGGGTAACGGTGAGCTGTAAAAAATACTTTTGGGGCCACAGGTTAATAACAACGCTTAGAATAAATTCATTTGAATTGCTAAAGCTGCCATCCAACGTCCAGCCTCCCATCCACCAATACCCTTGTCCAAGCGCCAGTGTTTGGCTGCGGCTACCTGCCACAACCGCAAGCATGCCACTGAGCTGCATGCACACACGCAAATAGCTAGAGCAAACACGCATGCAGAGTTGCCACCTCCATCGCCGTCGCCGCCGCCGCCGCCGCCAACAGTCAAGCGCAGCATTGTTATTTACGTTATTGTTGGGGTTGTTGTTTTTGTTTATAACGGTATGCATATCGCTCACCCGCCGGTATACAATGTTGCTGCTATTGCATCCTCTCATGCAGCCTACACTCTCCACCCCCCTTCCCCTCCCCCTGGGCCCTCCAATGACTTACGCTCGGAAACAACGGAAATTCCGAAAATTACACCAACAGAGATCGAAGTGCATGAGTCGGCAAGCAAACAAGCAATTTACCATTTATCACGAATTGGATTGAACGGAGCGCTTATACACACCAGACTGCATACACATACATACGATAAATACATACATATGTACATGTAATACAAAATATGTAGGTATGTAAATGCTATAAACTTTATTCTACGCAAAGACCAGCAGACCTGCAGTCCAGCCGAGCCAGTCAGTTGAATCCGAAAGTCCAACAACAATATAATTTGTTCTACAAATATAACAACAATGCAGTAATCTTAATGACACAACCGCCAGAAATCAATTGCAATGCAGCCATTACAATGGTTAAACGGCAAACAGTCAACAGTGTGTGCTGTAGGAAAAGCATAGACATACTTTATGTATATATGTATGTATGTACATAAATTTGTGAAATTTTTACAACTAAGTAACTAATATGGGTTGGCACTATGGGCCAGCAACTCTTCAGAATTGGCGAAAATTTCCCGATATAAAATTCTGAAGTTGATTGAATGGACTAGATTTTCTAATCTCTTTATATAACGCCTAACCACTTTACTTTACTGAGAATGTATAAACAAATTTAATAGAAAAAAAATATTTAAATAGGGTTGCCACCACTCGAAAAAAATCTTTACATATAAAAATTAATTGCTGTTCGTGTATTATCGCTTAACTCAGGAACGGCTCAAAGAATTTGCTTCGTTTTCATTTCATTTTGTTTATCTCTATCTGTAGAAGGTTTGTAAAGGAAAAATTCAAAACCCGGTGTTGCCAGATATCCGAAACATCAAAAAAAAAGTTTAAAAAACCGCAGTAATTATATTTCACTAAGTTGCATAAAAAATTTAATACAGAAAAAAATTTGGAGAGGGTTGCCACCATTCGATAAAATCTTTATATATGAAAATGTATTGCCGTATGAAAAAAAATGTATTCAAATAAGCCGCAATAATGTTATTCCACTGCGAATGTATGAAAACATTTAAAACAGAAAAAAAAATTGCATAGGGTTGCCACTATACGAATAAAATCTCATGTCACGGTGTTTGTGGTCAACTCCTCCGAAACGGCTTGACCGATTTGTACCACATTTTTTGTGTATATTTGGAAATATATGAAACCAATCGCATACTCAGGTGCATGACACCTATCATACAAATCGAGTTTTTCATATTACACATCTCTGGTGTTTAAAGGAAAGCTTCACCATCGAACCGGATAATTGTTGCTGCCAGGCAGTGAATGGGAAAATGTTCTTCAAATTTATTTCGTTGTGCGATTAACTGTGCTGTAAAACGCCAGATCTTTGGAGAATTTCAAGAACTTCTTCACGAACATACACTTTCTTTAGGTTATTAAAGACGACAATGGAAATATGCCTTCTGACAACCACCAAACCGTAATATTAGCAGATAAATGTATCATAGGAAATCGTGAGCTTGAATTTCAGGTGAAAATGTTGGCCCAAAATATTTAGTAAAAAAAATTAATATTGGGCGGGACGGAGTTCGCCGGGTCTGCTAGTTATACATAAATAAACGCACATTTAGCCCAAGTCTCAAATCAATTGATTAGTTACACTGTAAGGGAAATTTCAAGTTTGAAATGACACAATAAACGCCGAAACATGTAAACTTAATATTAGGTTATAGATTATGGATCTGTATATGTACCATTTTTCCAGATGAGGTCATTTTCCAGCCGTGCCGGCGTTTGATGCTCACCCAAGCCCATGGGCCACAGATTGAACTGCCGTTTACAGCATATTCGCTGCAATCTTGCTGTTGCTGGGTTCCATCATAACGCCCGTTATCATGGAGGGACCTGAGGTTGCTCCCGGAGCCGCCCGGAAATGCCATTCATAGTACTTGAAAGCGCTTCCTCCTGTGCTGTCTTTCCCCGAAGTTTCGTTGGTTTTTTTTTTTTTAATTTAGAGTTATCGGCTTGGGTCTCAACCCGAAAACGCTATCCTCACTTGGTCGTTGCAGTCATTGTGGGATCCCATGGTTAACTTTGAAAACAAGCCATGCGGCCCTTTTGGGGCAATTAGTCCGAGCTGGACATTACCTACAACCACAAACTTAACATGATGAGATCGGAACGTACTAGTAGTAGTGCCACTTACAGACACGCTTTATTTTCTTTTAAATACTCTCTCAAAAAAATATTATCTTATAATTAAAATTATATAAATATAAAGATACCACTGAACACGTGTTCGTCTCGGATGATTCCAAAAATAATCAAAAAAAAAGCAACAAAGCCAAACGAATAAAGCAGGGTTGCATTTTTGTCTTGTCGAATTTGGTGTTGCCACAAAGTGTTGCTGTAATTGATTTTACATATTAGTTTTCGCAAAAATTGTCGATAAGTGGTTAACGCAGAAATTGGCGAAGGCCGATTTCTTGGTTCAACTTTTAAAAGAAAAGATTGAAAGAAAAAGTAGAACCTTATTAGCAAAATAGAGAGTTAAAAAAGGGAATCTGAAAGCACCTTACAAGTTTTCATTATTTCGAAAGGAGTAAACCCCGAGGTCTTTCTTATTGCTCCTTTGACTACCTTTGAAAATTTTGTCGATAATGGAAATCTATTAGAGAAAGCCGAGGAAGCAACATGCGCAATATGGCAAATAAAGGGTAAAATGTTACGAAAACAAGAATATGTAAACGCAAAACAAAAAGGCCAATAATAAAGCTAACAAAGCAGTAGGTCTTTTACATAGAATTCAAAGACCAACAAGAATACACAAGGGGACTAGTAACGTCCTTCCCACGAGTGCTTAAGGCAGAAGAGCCAAGAAATATCAAATATGCTTAACTCAGTGTAAGATGTTGCAAAGTGCACAACTGCTGCCACATTTGTACGTAGTGGCACAAGCATTCAAGCAAGTGAACGCACAACAGCTAAGGCAATTGGAAGGCATGTTCCAATATCAAAGCGCAAATGATGCACACGCCCGAATACATGCAAACATATATGTACATATTTACGCAAATATCACAACGTCTGGATCGATGCAACACAAAATCAATAAATGGGTGCATACGACAGGCACACACACACACGCATATTTACACACGAATAGAAGTCAATACGATGACTGACAAATTTAGCTTTCAACAGGAAGTATACATGTGTGTATGTATGTACATTAGACTGCATCACCAAAAAAAGTTGCGGTTTTTCCACCGGGATTACAAAATCTATTATATTCTAAGACGTCCACCAAAATATTTCGGAAAAATATTAAGATTTAAGTGAGCTGGACCGATTTGAAAATACCTCCAAAAATGGAGTTTTTTATGAATAAAAATAGTTTCTTAAAGAACTTTTTGAAAAACGTGCCCTCAGATGACAAAACAAATTAGGCTTAAAAATTCTGCATAAAAATATTTAGAAATCTTTTCAATGGAATCGTAATAATGAGATTTTTGATGCTGTTTTTTTACTTTTTTCAAAGATTGATTTAGGAAAAACTTAAATAACTGGCCCAAAACTATTCTGATTTAGACTTATGGTATCTCGGTAGAAAGGTATTTCCCACTATTTTTATTTATGTGAAAAAAGGCATTCGGGTCCCAATATTTTTTTTTTTTTCAAACAGCAACACATCTTAATTCAACTTTGAATGATATTCGTTCATCCTACCTTTCTCTTTCATCCTTTGAATGAGTTTATTAGCAAAGAAATAAAAAGGGTGAGAAAATACCTTTCCAATGATATCTCACAAGTCTAAATCGGGAGAGGTTAGGCTCAGTTATTCAATTTTTTCTTATACTATCTTTGAAAAAAGTTAAAAACAGCATCAAAAATCTTATTATTACGATTCCGTTAAAATTTTTTTTTGAATTTTTTAAAAATATTTTTACGCAAATTTTTTAAAAAAAATCTTCAAGAAACTATTTTTATTCATAAAAAACTCCATCTTTGGAGGTATTTTCAAATAGGTCCAGCTCACTTAAATCTTAATATTTTTTCGAAATATTTTGGTGGACCTCTTAAAATATAATAGATTTTATAATTCCAATGGAAAAACAGTACCGATTTTTTTTTTGTATGGGGAGTGATGCAGTCTAATGTACATACAATAATAAGCATAAATGAGAAGTTGGGGTGAGTGATATATTGCTACAATTGCTTCGCCAGAATCTACCGTTAGTTACGTCCGTGCAGCAGCGACCAAAGCACAATAAAAACAAAGTTGCAATGCTACTACATGTGGCACCACGGACATATTGCAAACGAAATTTATTTGCTGCCACAAAGCAAATTATTGCTGCAAAATTTTAAAGCTTAAGAGGTTTCGGCAGCACATAGAGCTGTGCGTTTACACCTGCGTTAATTTAAAATACGTATATTTATACATACATATGTATAGGTTGGCTGATTTTTATGAAATCAAGTATACATATACATAGTTTCATAGCCCATACAATTTTAGTCTAACGAATTGCAAGTTTCAAACGGCTAAAAATCCCGTTGATTTTTACGATTTTTTTTTTTGTGACGGATTTTTGCAATTTTTCCCAAATAAAATGCGAGAGACCGTTAGCAATAAAATTTCAAAAAATCGACGCCAATTTTTGTAAATTGCACTTGTTGCTGTATAAAAAGAAACGCAAAAGAAGTCTCCAAAAATAAATTCTCAAGAATCAACGTGATTTTTAGCCGAGTGAAATTTGCACTTCATTAGACTAAAAATGAATGGGCTACAAAATAACACACTCGAAAATTTTCTGAGATTCTGAATAAAAAGTTTAAAATTTTTATGAAAATACTTCGAGTTTTGTAAAGTGTTAAACTTTGATTTATATGGTTTATATTATAGAATGAACTATATTTGTATAAACACTTAATGCAAAAAATGTTTCATGTTGATAATTTTGAATAATATATCAGAACAAGGTGTACACATTCATTTGTCGCCTAGTGTATATATTAAAGCGAATAAGAGGCAATGAATGCAAGAGATGCAGAATTATCGACAACGACTACACACTTACTAAAAGGGAAGTAGGATCTAATCCAAGATATAAGGGCAGGATTAAAGCCCAGACCAGCTAACTTGTTATTATAGTATTGAGTGGCTTACCTCATCAAATTCTTTGGAGAAGTCTGTGTAAATACAAGTAATTTTTAGCAAAAAAAAAACCGACTTAAAAAAAAATATATATATGTCTATATATTTCATGATCCGATGATCGGATCTAAACCAAATTAGTATGGGACTACCTCTGAGACACTACCCTTCCGTTGCAAAAAGAATTATTCAAATCGGTTGACGTGGTGCAAAGTTATGCGGTAACATACATAAAAAAAAAAAAATAATAATTCCGACGAACTGATAACCTCCTCCTTTTTTGGAAATCGGTTAA
The DNA here is from genome assembly GCF_013731165.1 of Rhagoletis pomonella. Taxonomy (NCBI): domain Eukaryota; kingdom Metazoa; phylum Arthropoda; class Insecta; order Diptera; family Tephritidae; genus Rhagoletis; species Rhagoletis pomonella. The sequence goes on along the minus strand of NW_023460915.1, from coordinate 12,540 downwards.
AAATCAACCAGGTGGCAAACTTATTCAAAATACTTTTTAACTAAAACCTTCTTAAACCTATTTCGACAGACACTTACTATATTGTGATACATGTCTCAATTAGATTTTCGTAGCAATACAAGTACAATTTGATTTTTTTAAACATGTGGCAACCTTTATTTAAATTGTTCGGAAATAAAGCCTTTCCAACTCATTTCGATTCATACCAATCTCTTAAAACAAATTTAACTTATTAAATAATTTGAATTCAATTTTTTTTTTAACTGAACCTTCTTCAAATACCTCGAAAATATTCTAATTTTTCTAACTAAAGATTTCTAATCATACTTTCGTTTGACACCCATAATTTAATATTTCATAAAACAGTTTTCAAAATCGAACTAACTGTGCTGATCTGATGACTTTAACAATAAATGACGGCCCGTCTTATGAGTATTTTTATGCAAAATAATGAACAGTCATTTTGATCTTGATCTCAGTCTCAATCTCAACCCCAGTTTTGATCTTAAGAAAAATGTTATTTGAAAATCGTGGAAAAAAGTGTTCCATTTCACGAATTCTCACACCAGTGCAATTGTAAAAACTTTTTTATATATAATTTGGTTTCCAAATAAGCTAAATTTTTCTCCGATACTATATATCCAATACATATTTATGTATAAGCAAAGTTTTCGTATTTTAATTTAAATTTATCGAGACCGGAGTGATTCAGCTTTAAGCTCAAATAAATTCTATGTGTGCATGTACATATGTATGTGTACGTTGAAACGAATCGATGGTAAATTAAGGTTTCTCTTCATTACGGAATTTAATATAGACAAATATTTCCTAGCTGCAGCTCTTGAATGCTCATGGGAATTACGCATGTATACATACGGACATGCATACATATACACTTATACATGGAGCACATTCATACATGTATTAACTTTGACAAGGTATCTCATTCAACCCTTATATATAAACTTGATCGAATTGGCTTCCCTCCTATTCTTCTCAGCTGGCTTTCTTCTTACTTAGTGGATAGGAAACAAAGAGTAATTTTTAAAAATTGTACCTCCCGGCCAATACATGTCACATCCGGCGTACCTCAGGGCAGCCATATTGGTCCCGTCTTGTTTATTTTATTTATAAATGACCTTCCTAAGGTGTTGAGTTACTCGAAATGCTTAATGTACGCTGATGATGTTAAGCTCTTTAAGTACATTAGTACTGCAGAAGATAGGGAGCATTTGCAAGCTGACCTAACCTGCATTTTCGAATGGTGTGAAGCAAATTCCATGTCACTAAATTTGAAAAAGTGTAAATTCATGACCTTCTCTAGAAAATCGTTCTATCCAAATTCGTATATGATATCTGACCACAATGTTGAGCAAGTGACCAATTTCATTGACCTAGGTGTAACTATGGATCCGAAACTAGAATTCAACCGATTTTGGAGTATGCATCTATAGTATGGAATCCTAGCTATCAAATTCATAGTGACAGGCTCGAATCAGTGCAGAAACAGTTCCTGTTATTTGCCCTCAAAAATTTATGTTGGGACTCGTCTAAAAATCTCCCACCCTACAAGGATCGCCTGAAGCTTATAGATTTGCCGACGCTTCAGAGTCGTAGAGAGATGCTTGGTGTTCTTTTTTTAATTAAATTAATGAATGGGATGGTCAGTAGTCCCTTTTTACTGAGTGAGATAAATTTTTGTATTCCTACAAGACCCACGAGACATTTTAAACCTATTGTGTTGAGTATTTGTAAATCAAACTTTGAAATGCATGATGCTTTTCGGTGTTTATGCCAAGATTTTAACAAGCATTATGATTGCATCGATATATCTGAATCGCTTTTTGTAATAAAGAAAACATTGCTCAACAAGTTAACTAAATAAACTAATATCTGCAACCGTGAACGGAAAAATTACACAATATCTATGACTGCTTAGTACAATTGTAACGGCTTCGTATATTTCCGCGACCGCGTAGGACAATAGGAGCAGGGATCGGAAACTCGGCCTTTCCGACCTCGCCCAACAGTTCGTCTATAGCGTGGAGCGGAAACTAGGACTTTCCCCCTGCCTCACTTACAAAGTAACGACTACGGGAACATGGATCGGAAGCTCGGCCTTTCCGACCATGATCAACGGCCTGTAAACAGGGCGGAGCGGAAACTAGGCCTTTCCGCCCGCCGCACACAAAAGTAGACTGGAGACAAGGCCTCGCCAGCTACCCAAATTGCTATTGAATATCATTGTTATCTTTACAAGTTAATATTTATAATTATTTCACTCTGTAATGTATCACACATACTTAAATATTCTAAATCTTTTTATCTCAACTGTCTGTAAGAAAACATTTTTCTGTAGACTAAAAATAAATAATAAATAAATAATAAATAAATAATAAATAAATTTATATCTCGTTTATTTGCATGCAAAATATTTTAGTAAGCCAGTCGAAAAGGGCAGATGGATACATACATCGCTTGCCGATCACGTGTGCATCATCATGCCCGATGGACACATTGTCACTGAGATAAATGCCACTGTTTTAGTAAAGCCACAGCACAGTAGTGATGGAAAATTAGATACAATTGTACCTTTTTCAAATTCATTACATATGTACATCTTAGCTAAATAAGTAGGTACCAACTTAGTGCAGACGAATCCATCTGGGCTTGGATAGCATAACCTAGATGCAGATTTGTTCTCTCGAAAAATAATTATTTCATGTTGGAGTTTTAAAAAAGTCATTCAAATTTTCGTAAGAATTGTCTTTTAATAGTAATTATGCGTAAGAAAATCTGTTTAATAAAAGTCTTTTCATAATAATTATCACCGAGATAATAATTTTTAAGTCTTCAAAGACTTTTGTTTTGAGACTTATATTATAAAAGTCTTTTGATAATAATTACGGGGCTTGTTAAGGACCATCTCGGTACTAGTTGAGTACCAGTTCGGGACTTTTTCTGCCTTCTAAAGATTGAGAGAGGTAAAATAAGTAAAAGCAACTTTTTCAAATGGATTCGATGAGCTTCAGCGGTCTGAGCAGACTTAACAGGCGAAAGTACACAAGTCTTTTAAGACCGTTTGAGACCAGTTAAGATATATTTCAATGTGTGGGTTTCAGACCGAAGTCATACTGCATTTTTCGGCGTCTGAAATTGCTGAGGTAAACTACCCTTCTCACCCAATTAAACCCTGTTTCAGATCATCTGAAAAGACAAGTGTATCGAGGCTCAATAAGATAATATCGATTGATTTATGTTCATAAATCATATATTTAGTAGATGTCACAAGCTGAGTCAACATTTTGGCGACATACAAAGAGGCCAAGCGTAAGCGAGAACCTGGCTTACATACATACAAAGAGGGTAGCGAGCATAGTGAAAAAAGCTCCCAGCGAATGGTGGCAAGTTGTTGCAGAACGTAGGTAGGATTTTGAGCAACATATCGATTCGCCTTGTCTAAAACTTTATTTAGCCTCGAAACGTTATTCCACTTTGAACAGAGTTAAACGTATTAGCGAAGTTGCATCCCAAAATTAGGCATTGAAAATTCGTATTTTCGCACTGTTAAATATACTTTTTGTGATATGAAATGTGTAAAAAAATGTACATCCTAATTTTTTAGGTACATTCGTCAGCTTTTAGGAACATTTTTTTCCTCAACTTAAGTACAATTTGAAGATTTGATTTTCCATTCCTGCAACACAGCCATTTTCATATGAATTCACATGTTTATATGGATATACACAGTGTCACATAATCAATTGTTAATTTAACATTTTGTAACAAATTTCCGGTCAACAAATGTTTCAGTCCAATGAGTGAGCTACATACATACATGCTCTACGCAAATATTCGCAAATACATTTACTTATACACAAATAAATATAAGTATGTATGTGTGAACAATGTTAATTGAAGATGAATGTATGTACAAAAACACATTTGTGTTTATTTCCGATACAAGTATATATATGTATATACAAATGTAGCTCGACAAATACGACCTGTCAGAGGTCCTTCCAGTAGTGTCTGTTATTCAGGGAAATTATTTTGCACACCACTAATTGAAAGAGAAGCTCGGCCAAATACTTAGCAAAAGTATATATTTATTTTTATCTTTTATCTATGTAAATGCTTAGTTGGAACTTAACAGAAAAAATGTTGAAAAAATTCGCAATTTTTTTTTTATTTCCAAAATAATAGTTTTCTTTAATCAAAAATTCCAGAGTTTTCCTTTCATTGGGTATATGGGAAGTATTGGTTGGTATCTTCCAAGTTATATTTATTTGATTCAAATATATGGTTATAAATAATTTTCCATACAAAATCACTTCGTCATCATTTTGCAAACACGTGCATGCACTAGAAGTGAGAGAAGGAGATAAAAAGTATGTGTGTGTAAGTATTTCGGCTTTTGAATAACAGATGACGTTATATTTATAAAAGGCAAAGGCGAAAGGGAATACGTAGATAAAGCACATTATGATAAAATATAGATAGATATAATGAAAAATATGAGGATGATGTTAGCGATAAAAGTAAAGATGAAGATAGAGGAAGAAAGATTACAATACAGGTAATTATAGAGAAAAAGATATAGACTGAGACTCAATCTAGGAACTATTTCGTGATTTTAGAGATTTTCTGAATTCTCGGGACTTATCGATATAATGATCGATATTTTATCGGTTGTGTTATCGGTATTTGTTATCGAAAATTTTAACGATATTGTTATTGATTTAGCTACCGATATTTTAATCGGTTTTTTTATCGAAATTTATTCGATTTTGTTATCGATTTTGTAGTAGATTTCTTTATATATTGTGTAATCGTTTTTGTTATCGATATTTTTATCGACTTTGTTATCGATATTTTTATCGATTTTACTATCGATATTTATATCGATTTTGTTATCGAATTTTCTATCGATTTTGCTATCGATATTATTAGATATTGATATTTTTATCGATTTTGTTATCGATGTTTTCATCGATTTTGTTATCGATTTTGCTATCAATATTATTACCCTTTTGTTATCGATATTTTTTTCTTAGTGTGCTTTCATTTTTGACTTGGATGGTTCTTAAAAATGTTTTCTTTTATATGATACCTTTACTGTTATCTTACATTGCACTGAATTTTTAAAATTATATTATTTATATTTCAAAGTCCATCTTTTCAAAATATGGCTTTTTTGTATTAAAATTTCTTACAATTTTATCAGTTTTATATACCTACCGATATATTTAAGCTTTTGACATAAAAGAATTCTTCTTAATACATATGTACATACATTCTAAGTATATTCAAGCATTAAAGGTTTGCAGCTCAAAGAACATACTCAAATGCTGACCAAGCAAAATTCTATTTTAATTAAATGAATCCAAACGGAATTTATATTTTGTAGAAAATGTTTAGGCTATATTTTGGTTTCTGAAGTGGCATTTAATGCACCACAAATTTATTTAACAAATAGCAGACTATTTTTGAGCGTTACAAATGTGTGTATGCACACACGCATATTATAGTAAATGATGAACTTAAACAGAAGCCACAATTTCATTGATGCTATTAGAATTTAAATTAAAAAGAAGTAGTTTTTTCTCTCTTTTCAAGCAGTGATATTATAATTAACTTAATATGCTAGGCATCTTAAATTAACTCCATAAAGTTTTGAAATGAGACCACTGCTAAGGGTGATATCGCTGAATGGCCTACAGCAAGAACTCAATAGAGAGGGCGTCAAAGTTGCGGCGTACACGGATGATGTTCTAATAGCAGCTAAAGGCCCATTCCTTTCAACCGTTAGCGGAGTACTTGAAAGAACACTGGAAAGAATACACGTCTGAGCTACGATAAGCCGCCTAAGGGCAAACCCAGCCAAGACAGAACTTATCCTCTTTACAAACGCAAACGCAAATTACCAAAATTCAAAATGGCAAGACACTCTCATTATCTCCCAGTTCAAAGTATCTTGGAGTGGTGCTGGATTGTAAACTGAAGTGGAAAAGCAATGTCGAATTTCTTCAACAGAAGGCCAAGAGAATCTTCAGCAGAAACCGGGGACTAAAACCTAAAATTGTGAAGTGGATGTATACCGCTATCAAGCTTAGCAGCATACTTAGAAGTATGCAAAGGGCAGCAAGCGCAGGAGTAACAGATGCACTAATATCCTGCTCGACAGAAGCGCTAAATACTATCCTCAATCTAAGCCCTATTCATCCTCACCCGAAATAAGTCGCTAAGAAATCGGCAGTCAGACTCATAGATTCAGGCCTTTGAGACTAGATAATTCGGGCATAGGTCGATCATAAATGGAATGCAGTTAAATAGGACGACAGTAGGACTATATAGTAGATAATTTGGACTCCAGCTGTAACGTGCAAGCGTTATTCCCATCCAGAAAAGGTTGGAGAAGAGGCCGAGTGGGTGACCGAGATGCTATCTCTCTATACACTGACGCATCTAAGCTGGATCGCGGTGTGGGAGCGGTAGGCAACTCCAAGGAACTCGGTGTTACACGGTCTCTGCGATTGGGAAATGATACAAGCATCTTCGAAGCGGAAGTTCTAGGGATCCTAGAACCTTGTAAAATGCTAAGCAATACAGTCGAGTACAAGAGTAAAGCAACAACATATTCTGACAGCCAGGCGGCGCTATTGACAATAACCGGTTTCCACATCTAAGCTAGTCAGAGAGTGCAAAGAGTTAGTTTTAGCTCAGTGTCTCAGTCAACTGCCGTCGCTCTTTCCGGGACATAGGAACATAGAAGGCAATGATAAAACTGACGCGCTTCCGGGACAGAAGCCGGTATGGATGAATCCGAAGCGCTAGCACTGGGTTGCTTTTTTGGAATAGTTCAAAGAGAGATTATTTATTATTTCCGGCTTAGCAGACCAAGGCCAGAGGTATTCAGAAATTTAGCAACCATCACGGGGCACTAGCACTTAGGTAAACATGGAGTAGGAAAATAGGACTTCCCTATAATAGCAGCATTTCCTTTGTGAATGTCCAGGACGTTCGAATATTAAACATAAAATATTAGGCAAACAGCTGGTAACACAACTAACCGAACTATCAGAAGGTACCGTAAGCAAAATCGCTGCAAAAACGCGCTAATTGTGTCCTATAATAGGAAGCCAGTAGGAACCGCCAAGGAAGTACTGTAACTAATCAACCAACTACTTAAAAGTGTTTTGTTTTCAACCTGAATCTCTGTAAATATACGCATAAGATGATTTGGCTGTGAAGTTTTCTTGAAGGCACCAGACCGAGTCATCCTCTCAGTCCTAGCTCGAAGGGATACGAGTAGAAAACTAGTTCTCGAGCTCCGACGGCTGTGTTGTGTAATCTGGGGACCTAAGCGTATCGAGCTAGCTGGTTCGAATTTCGCGTGACCGAATCTGGTGTCTTCCATTTTGATAGTGCATTTAGTCTTCCTGCATGGCAGCTCGTCTGTAGCTTCCCAAAAAAGGTTTTCGCCCAAAAAGTTTAGGAGTTAGGATGGCAGCGCACCTATGAACCTTGGTAAATTTAAAGTTAGTGGCCGACTTATCCAGTGATGTTAACTGCTGTACTATACAGTGCACTATGTAGACTTAGAGGGTTGTAATGGGCTTTTTGGCCCGCTACTCTACGTTATGTTGCCAGGTTATAATAATTATAATAGATTGGCGCTTACACATATGTTAGTGTTTAGCCGAGCTAGTATCCAGTTAAATGACGAGGACTGACCGAGATGTTTTAACGATCAAAAAGAGACAATATATCTCCTGAGCGCCGTGCGCTGCTGAAGCGAATATCTATCTATTTTTCATATTAGCAATCGTTCTATAGGCAGGGATTCTGTACAAAGGCTTTCGAGTTTTCCTTATTTCCGGATAAAAAATTCGAGCTTAATTCATCATAATACTTAGCATCACAAGTCTTCCGCATTAACGCTTTTCTGCCTCCCTATTGACCCTTTTGAAACCGCGACTCCATTTGCTCCTCTTTCTTTTTCCTATTGGCAGGGTGACTTGATAAGCTGCGTATTTCTCTGTAGCCATCTTCGCGATACCTGCTTTCTCCGCAGGGATAAAAAGAAATTGGGAATGAAATTCCAGTGCTCACTTAAAACTTTAGATTGGGAACTGTGCACACACTAATTTAATCGGTTTGCTTCTTTAGTAAGTGCCAAATATTCTGCTCTTTTTACGTTTTGTGTTATTTTAGCAATCTTAAATGAACGATATACACATGTATATAGATTAGGGTGTCTCACCAAAAAAAAACGTTGCGGTGTTTTTACCGGAATTATAAAATTGATTATATTTTAAGACCTGCGGCTAAATATTTTTGAAAAATAATAAGATATATGAAAGCCGGACCAATTTAAAAATAAATACGAAAATCGCATTATTTTGGTTAGCTGAAAAAATTGTTTAAGATTCTCATGCAGCCTTTCTAAGCTTTAACTCTTCTTTCATCGAAGCTGACAATTTTGGAAAAGATATTTTTTCAAAATTAATTTCATTTATACAAAAATTGATTTTTGGAGGTATTTTCACGTATTTGTGTTCGTACATATAACCGTAATTTACAATGATTTTTATTTTTCGAATTTAATCAATAAGGATTAAAAATAATATTTAATATTTGCGTTTCATTTTTTCGATCAAAAATAATGATTATTTTATGATTTTTATATTTTCGCTCAAAGAAAATAAATATTATTGAGTTTTGTTTTTTTCACTTAAGAATAATGATCATTCGAAGAAGTCAAAAGCTATACCAGCGTGATTGCCAACGTATCCTTTACAGACGTAGCGGCACCGTAATAAAAGGAATAAGTCTCAAAATTTTCAGGTCAAAATCTTAGTATGTTGCGTTTTCATGGCCTTTTCAATTTTATAAATAATCATTATTTTTAAGTGGAAATATAAAACTCAACAATAAATATTATATCTTAGCGAAAAAATAAAAATCATAAAATAATCATTATTTGTGAGCGAACAATTAAAACTCCATAATAATTATTATGTATTTTTAAGCGAAGGATAATGATTAAATGCTGATTTAAATTATTTTACTCATAGTGATTGCCTTTCCTGTTTATTTTACCATTTTTAATAGTATAGATTTTTTATGGGTTGTTCCATTGCATTTTTTGTGGTTTTTTGACCACCCTAATGTACATGCATACATTCTGTATTCCCTGACGTATATTTCAATATAATGCGTCTTAAGTTTGCCGACGCAATCAATTATATGTAGATATATGTAAGGTTATATATTTACGTACATATGTATGTACATACATACATTCATATATGCTCACTTCTATGCGTTCATACATACATATATTCGTCGACCTAGATTCATACATATACTCGCATTTAACTACATATCACCCCAACTAGTTTACACTGCATTTTATCTTCATTAAACTACACCATAACAACTGACACTGATCCCCACTTCATCTCGTATCACTTTCATATGCGTTCACTTGAAAAGTACGAGAAATATCCTCACTCACGCAAGCAAGGCTCCACTCACTCGAAGCTAGAAGCTGCAAGATGGAAGATGGAGGATGGAAGATGGAAGCTGGATAAATGACCGGATATTGTAAAATCCCATTGTAACAAACGACAAGTCGTTGTAAGAGGACATGTTGCAGCAACAATGCGACAACGCAACCAACCACAGCAATGAAACAGCAACAACAACAACCAGACAAGCAAGCAAGTAAGCAGAGTGCACGAATTATCATTGAACAAGCTAAATAGTCAAGTGTCTGGTCATATTGCAAAAGCAAGATCTACACATTTCGATACTCAAGGCGCAATCAGTTACATAAATACATACATACATATGTATGTGTGTCTATGTACTTACCCCTGTCAGCTAGGTGTATACGAGTTATCAATGCACATATGTACTTATATGTGTAATGCTTAAGCACGAGCAACTTGGCTCCTTGACTGGACAATGCAAGCGCAGCTGCCTGGAAGATAGCGACACAAACAAATCAATAATCATCAAAGTGCGTGCGCTTTGTGTGTCGCTTATTAAATGAGCTAAAACCGATTGTTGTCTCACAGAATTCGAAAGTAGTTTCAAGTCACAGCAGCAAGAGAAAGTGCCAGGGGTGGTGTGTCGTAAAAGAGGATAGAAAATGTGACAGAAGCCAAATGATAGATGAATGTTGACGATGAAAAGAGCTTAGAGCAGCTGCAGAGAATTTTCCGAAATATCATACGACAGCAGGTGAAGAAGACACAAAATGTCGACGGGAATGCTTTGTCACCAATTTCAGAAAGGGAAACGGTCACTTTGGTGGTCAATTGGCTGCAACAATAACAAGTGCTAGGAGTCGATCAATATTTTGAAGCCTTTCAATAGCATCTCAATCGGAAGCCTATACCCTGTACGACTTTTAGCCCTTAGTTGGCCGTTGTCAGAAAGAATGGTATTTTTACAAGCTTTTATTTAACTTCACTTGTATGTATGTACATATCGTCGTTTGAAGTACAAAACAACGTATCGTGATTCTGCAAAACCGCGTAACTGACATTGGCTACCAAAAATTGAGTTTGCTCACACAAGCTCTTGGCTCAATCCTAATCCAATTGTCCTGAAATATACTAAGCAGATATGCGATTTCTTTATAAAAAAGAAAACCATTTCGAAATATGAGTGTTTTTACGCTCTACAAAATAATTTCTACAACTTCACATGCACGGTTTCTCATTTTGCTGATACGCGGTTTTGCATTTTGTTGATATGCGGTTTTGCACTTTAAACGACGATATGTATGTACATTAGACTGCATTACCAAAAAGTGTTGCTGTTTTTCCGCCAGGATACCAAAATTTATTATATTTTAAGACGTCCACCAAAATATTTCGGAAAAATTTTAAGATTTAAAAATGGAGTTTTTTATGAATAAAAATAGTTTCTTAAAGAACTTTTTGAAAAGAATCCCTTCAGATGACAAAACAGATTAAGCTTAAAAAATCTGCATAAAAATATTTAAAAATATTTTCAACGGAATCGTAAGAATGAGATTTTTATGCTGTTTTTTAACTTTTTCAAAGAACTATTTACGAAAACTTAAATAACTGGGCCAAAACTATTCTTATTTAGACTCGTGGGATCTCCGTAGAAAGGTATTTTCCACTTTTTTATTTATGTGCAAAAAAAGTCATTCATTTCCCTTTTTTTCAAATACCAACACATCATAATTAGCTTTGAATGATGTTCGTTTATCCTACCTTTCTCTTTCATCCTTTGAATGAGCTTATTAGCAAATAAATAAAAAGGGTGAGAGAATAACTTTCCAATGATACCTCACAAGTCTAAATCGCAAGAGTTTAGGTTCAGTATTCAAGTTTTTCTTATACCAATCTTTGAAAAAAGTTAAAAAAAAACAGCATCAAAAATCTCATTATTACGATTCCGTTTAAAATTTGTATTTATTTATTTTTTTTGTTATTTTTTTGGCCTTATAACAATTATATTCAACAATTTATATTGAGCTCGAGGCCGTTTTTTTGTGTTTTGAAAATAGTGGAAAAAAGCAAACGATAATTTACAAGGCGTACTTAGCACGGTGCATAGGCAATTGGCTGAGTCAGTGGGATCGTCGGTTCGAATCTTACTGAAAGAAGTCTGATGAGGAAATGTGGTGATTTCCGAAATAGCTATCACTTCTACCATTTTTTCAAATTATTGTTGCTTTTCCACAATAAATTTTCATTTATAAAAAAAACGGCCTCGAGCTCAATATAAATTGTTGAATATATTTATTTTTTTTTTTTAATATTCAATTGGTAAACTCGTTGGCGATTTGGCTTTGGCATTTCAAAGGGACTTTTGGTCGAAAAAATCTAATTTTTAATTATTAACGATTATATGATAGCTGCTATAAACTCACTTTAAACAAGGTCACATTGACAAAAAACGTGCAAATGCAATGCCCTCTTGTTAACTTCAAAGTGGTTTTCTTGAAAAGTTATTTTTTGGTTTTATGAACATTTATTTTGAGCAAATGTGTCGCATGGTAATTTTTCACTGCAATACTCATATTATATGTAATTAATGGGGCATATTCATGGGCAAAATAAAGTCGACACTAAAGTTAGTTACACATTTTTGTCTTAATTTTCAATAGAATAACTGTAAAAAGCTGCAACTAAGTTTAAAGTCGACTTTATTTCTCACGCATGCGCACTACATATGTAAATATGCACATACTCGACTACTAGTTAGTTAATAGTTAGCTACAGACTAGTCCTATTTTCTGCAGCGTGTGTATATACATACATCCATACCCCATTAATTGAGACGCTTTTACATGCATATATGTATACATACATAAGTGCATACATACGTGTGTGCATATTTCTGCCTAAATACTACGCACATGCATACATATGTACATACATATGTACAACTCAGTATACATACATACATACATATGTACATAATTACGCGTATATTCAAATAACGGGTGATTTTTTAAGAGCTTGATAACTTTTTTTTTAAAAAAAA
>NW_023460914.1:28627-30681 GCF_013731165.1 Rhagoletis pomonella | reverse complement strand
TAAAGAGAGTGTCGTTACGTGACAAAAAATGGAAGTTGATTTTTTCTTTTCTTACAAAATCGCAAAACTCTGCGAATTGTGGATGGCTATTTTCATGAAACTTATTTTAATATGATTTGGAGCAATTCTATTTGTTTTTAGAGTTTTTTGAATTAATGCAAATTGTTTCAATTCTCTTTTGCAACCCCAAGTGTGAAACGTGACGTGACGTGGCGTCACGTGACATAAATTTCTATCGTTATATTTTTGTTAATATAGCTTTTAAATGAATTTTCAACGCAAATAAAACATGTATTTTATGTAGAATATACTTTATATTTTGAATTCAGCGCCAATTCAGGGTCAATTTATTAGAAATCTATGATTTATTATGTTTCAACCAGATACGCCAAATTCGAACCAAATCGGACCATAAATACGGTTTTTCGAAATATCTCGACCTTGGCACCACCTAGGAAGACCATTTTATGCAAACATGATTCTACTTACATAGCCAGTATATATTTTAAAAAGCAGACAAATCGGCCCGTAAATACGTTAGATATAAAACTTTTATTTTTTTTGTCGTGGTGGACCTTCCGCTGGAAACACCCATATGTAATCCACTTGGGTATATTTTACCAAGCAATGCCAAAAGCCAACTTGATATTATTTCTCATTTGCGCAACTAAAAAAATGTATTTAGCAGACAGTGATACGGGGCGTATGAGTGATGTTTAACTCAATCCTCAAAACCGTACACATACCATATTTTTAATCATATTTTGAGAATATGCATTTAGTAGTCGTAAAGAAGTTAGAAGGGCGTTTTGACAAACATGGAAATTTAAAATGAGGTAAACGTTATTTGATTTTAAAGTTTTAAGAACACTTTCTTTTATTACGGAAATCTTAAAGCAAAGCTGCTAATCATTATAATTATAAACAATTGCATAACAAGTTACACAGACGTCCAAATCAAATGAGTAACGCAATTCTGTATAATTTTAGCAAAAAGCCGTTTCTAACCGCCCTATTTCCACGCCAATGACAAAACTCATTGCATACTAAATAATTTAAGTACTGAACCTAAAACGTGGAAGCCGAATAAAAGCATTTTTTCGCCATTGTCATGTACTCAATAGGTCATAACAAGGCCAAAGAAAATTTGCATTATTAAAGCGCACAAGGCCAAGTTTTTGCAGCACACTTTTGGGTACAGTAGTTATATCAATTGATATGCGATGAGTCTTGAGATACAGGCGGGAGGATAGGGCGGTAAAAGATATCTATGACGACCAAAAATTACAAATCTACACATTCAAAATGTAAAACTTTCCGTTAATAAGATGGATTTGCTCTCTTCTGACACCTTTTGAGCTCATAATGAGGGTTACGACTCAGAATTGTGAGACATTTCTGACTATGAAATTAGTCTGAGATTCACAGCGCCAAAAATTAACAAACAGTAGTGATGATACTTTGAGTTTAAAAAAAAAAAAATAACCCGTTATATCGATCCAAATGAGTTTATTGCGCTGGGATTGTGCGTTGACACCACAGATGGCGCTGGAGTTATTGCGCTAGCGCCACAAAAATTCAATTACCCATAGTTACTCCTATTTTACCAACCAGTTTAGTATGGTTGGTGTTTCCGTCGTGGTATTCACTTCCATATCTCTGACTATATCATGAACTCAGATAATGCGTTTTCTAGAGAGAATTGAAGTGTTTGGATGAGAGTCATAAACTAAATAGACCGAATTCTATGATTCACTCAGAAAAGCAACAATTTTTTTTTTTTTTTTGAGATATCCTAATTCAAATTTATGTATGTATGTACATGCCTGTTTGTTTATTTCTCAGTTCGTTTGGCGCCGACAATTCCTTTCGCATTTCCATTAAGTTCGTATCTTGTTTGCTAATTTTTTATTCATTTTTTTTTTTTGTCGCACCGACGGCGATAAGTCATGTCGAACGGCAAATGTATGTCTATGTATGTACATATGTTTTCCTTGCAGAAAAATTTACAGATAGTCTGGCAAAGCACTAGTTGCATTCTACAAATTTTATAA
>NW_023460914.1:0-8627 GCF_013731165.1 Rhagoletis pomonella | reverse complement strand
AGAATATGTAAACTCAGTCACAGAAATTTCACGCTTGTCAAAGACTTGTTGATGTCATTGTTGTTGTAGTTGTTGACGCATGTTGTAGCAAGCTCAAGCTACTTTTGTGTTGAACATTGTATTTGCTTACAATAGAATAGGTATTCATTTATGTGCATTAGACTGCATCACCAGAAAAAGTTACAAAATCTTCTATTATATTTGAAGACTTCTTAAAAATCTGCATAAAAGTATAAAAAAATGTTAAACGGAATCATAATAATGACAGTTTTGATGCGTTTTTTTTTTAACTTTTTTAAAGATTGGTTTAAGAAAACCTCGAATAACTGGCCCAAAACAATACCGATTTACACTTATAAGGTATCAGTGGATTGGGATTCATTTCTTTGTAAAGCAATTCATGCACGTCCCATTTTCTCTTTTTTCAAATATGTATCAACACATCTTAATTCAACTTGGAATGATGCTCGTCCATTTTGCCTTTTGCTTTCTACCTTTGAATGAATTTATTTGCAAAGAAATGAAAAGGGTGAGAAGATACCTTTCCAATGATACCTCATAAGTCTTAGGGTACGTTCACACGAAAATTCGAGCGGGGCCGAGCGAAGCAAGGCGTAATAAAGCGAAGCTGCTGGTGTTCACACGAACGAAGCGAAGCAAAGTATTTCTCGGCCGCAAAGATACCTCAAATCTTACAGTTAATGAAAGCCGGCAAAAATTTTTGCTCAACTTTTAACCGACTTCCAAAAAAGGAGGAAGTTATCAGTTCGTCGGAACATTTTTTTTTGTTTTTATGTATGTTACCGCATAACTTTCGATAATTTTTGCATCAGAAAGGTAGTATCTCAGAGGTGGTCCCATAGTAATCTGGTTTAGATCCGATCATTGGATCATGAGATATATATATATATATATTTTTTTTTATGAGAGTTGAAGTCGGTTTTTTTTTGCAAAAAATTACTTGTATTCAAAAGATTGGTTGTAAAATCCTTTTTTATTTGAATATTTTTAAATCTTGTTTGCAGCAGTTTATAGAAAACTCAAATCAACAACTGCTTTGTTTTCAGCTCCAAACCGCTTATGAAAAAGCTTACTGTATGAACAATTTCTTATAGCTAAAGAAAGCTTCGCTCAGCTCGGAACGGCTTCGCTCGGCTCGACTCCGCTCTCTGTGTGAACGTGCCCTAAATCAGTATAGTTTTGGCTGAGTTATTCAAGTTTTTCTTAAACCAATCTTTGGAAAAAGTTCAAAAACAGCCTCAAAAAATATTCTGTTTCTGTTGGCATTTTTTTATATATTTTTATAAAAATTTTTTAAGCTTAAACTTTTTTGTTATCTGATATGATTTTCTCTAAAAATACTTCAAAAACAATACTTCTATTCATAAAAAACACAATTTTTGAGGTATTTCAAAAAACGCCCCAGCTCACGTAAATGTTAATATTTTTCGGGAATATTTTGGTGCAAGCCTTAAAATATAATAGATTTTATAATTCCAAAGGAAAAACAGAAACGTTTTTTTGCATGGGGAGTGATTTAGTCTAATGTACAGACCTACAAACATACAAGTATGTACATATATATGTACGTATGTATGTATGTATTTTAGTCAATGTTGCCAACGTTCATTCGCTCCAAGTAGCAGGCAACCAGAGACATTACTAGTTTTATTTATAAAGCGACAAGCAGAAATTCTCGAAGAGTGTACTCTGTAAAGTAGTCTCTTGAGCCTTTGAGTGTTGTGTGTATTTGTGGGTGTAGAGGGTGTCATCGCTCTTAGCAATTTAGAAAACTCTGCGCAATACATCCAAATCTTAGCGTACATTGTTAATGAACTTTTAATGACTTTCGAAAGTAAACAAAATTAAACAAAAACCTTTGTGTGTTTAGCTACACGCTATGTTAATACATAAATATGTACATACATATGTACATACGTATGAATGTAGGTGGTACTCACGCCACTAGCAGCTTCCACTGCAGCAGGCCGTCAGAGCGTCAGCAGAAACACTTAATCGCCCAGCAAAGCGCCCATTTGTCCACGTTGTTGGTAAGTTGTCAACTTGATCTTGCACCTTTGGCGTGTTTCAAAGCTTCTGCTGCTTCACGGATTTACTGCGCGATTTCTAGGAATACAGACATGCCTTTGCTGTAATATTTATAACTACATACACATGTATCCAAGCGATGAAAAGAATTTAGTTTTCTATGCAATAAAAACTTTTGTGACAGCATGGCAAAGACGAACAAGGGGTGGCTAAAGACTGTTGTCTAAGTCCATACGTATGTGACCTTGCCAGATGTTATGTGCTAAGCTAACGAGGAGGCGGACGACAGCTGCATTTCTGGACGGTCTGGTCAAACACGCTTCTTTCGGTATTTAAAGGCGAAAATGTAAGTATGCTCTGCCCAATCCATAAGGCGTAAGGCGACCCCGCCATATGCGCCAACTACCGCGAGATCAGTCTTCTATGTTTCGGATATAAGGGCTTTTCGAGCGTAGGACCGACTAAATCCCTCTTGCAACGAACTGACTGGATCTTATCTGTTTGGTTTTAGAACTGGCAAATCTACCATAAACCAAGTATTCACTATACGCCAAAAGATCCGCAAGAATAGGACCGACACATACCATCTATTTATCAATTCCGAAGCCGACGAAGTTTTTTAAGGGGGTATGTACGTATATTTGTCGTTCCTATTTTTTGCACGCAAACAAAATTTAGAAAAAAAAGTTTTTTCTTAGCAGTGGTCGTACCTCGGCAGGCAAACCTCCGAGTGTATTTCTGCCATGAAAACCAGCTTCTCATAAAAATACAATCCCCGTTCGGAGTCGGCGTAACACTGTAGGTCCCTCCGCTTTGTGTGGCAGCATCAACGCGCACGCCACAAATTGGAGGAAAACCTCGGCCAAACACTAACATACTATATGTAAGCACCAATCTATTATTATTATTATTTTGTGCACGCCACCAAATAGTCTTTCGCGTCAAAGGATCACTAAAATGAAAAGTTATTAAAATTCGGTGCAATACATTTTTATTCATTTTATTTTATTGATCATATACGAGTCTTTTTAGAGTCTTATGGGTGATTAAAACAATCATAAATGTGCTCGTATTCTGATCATAAATTACTCTTTTGCCGGTAGAAAATGGTACCCTGCCCGCGACTCTTCATGATGAGTCTTTTATTAACCACTTTTGGGATCAGTTTTCACTCTTTTTCGGGTCCTATTTATGTATATTCATTTGTGAGTCTTATTCGAATGATATTTGAATCGTATTTCTAAACATTTTCGAGTCTTTCTCGAGTCATTTTTTAGTTTTATTTCCAATTATTTTCGAGTCTTTTCCGAGTCCTCTTGCAGTCTATTTTCAAATTGTATGCAATTTATAATTAGCAAGTCAGCATATTTTGTTGAGTTCAAAAAGTATTGAAATATTATTGAATTAATTTATAATTAGCAAATCAGCATATTTTATTTAGTTCAAAAAGTATCGAAACTGTTTTAATAAAATCTATTATTGCAGGTAAAAATATTTCAAAATTACCCTCCCGGATAAAAGTAATTGGCACAGAAAACTTTTCACAATGTATGCGAAGTTTTTTATACCAATTTCTTTGCACTCATGTTTTATAAAAAAACAAAACTCATATTATAAAAAAAAAACATAGAAGTAAAATTCTAAACTTTATTCACAACTCAGAAAAATTCTATGTATTTGCAACTTTTTAAATAATCTTCTAGAAAGATTTTGAGTATGTAGTTTTGTAGCCCATAAAATTTTAGTACAATAAAGGTTCAAAGTTGCTAAAAAATTGCCAAAAATGGCGTTAAAAAGTATAAAATGTATTTAATTTGTCCGAGTTTTGCACAAAGTTTTGGCATTTTTTCTTTATGTTTTTGCCGTAGTATAAGGCATGTTTTTATAAAAAAGTTTCGAAAAGAAATTAAAAAACTAAAAATATTGAAGTTAAGAAATCCATTTTACGAATTGCTCGGATTCTAAGCGGGTTTGAAGACTCAGTTAGGTGATTTTTATTCAAGTAACCTTCCAAATGCTATGTGGGACATATCGCACATTTGCTGCAAGAGTGTCATAATCCAAAAAATCAAAAAGTCGAGACTACCGGCTTACAGTTTACAGATTACATATGCTCCCATAGTAAAAATGAAGACACGTTTTCTTTTAATCAGCTATCGTTAGCCGATAGAGCAACACAACATTGAAGAAAGAGGTGGCGGACATAATACTTATCTGCATACTTAACTAAATTTTTTATTTTTTTTTATTTTTACTATGACTCTCTTGCAGTTCATGAGATATAAATATATGTATGTATAGTCCCTGTAGGAAATGTATCTGACTTCATTGAAATCCCGCAAAAAGCTCATTACAAGTGGGTTGTTTTTCATCAATTGATAATTTATTTTCTGCAGAGTTTTTCCCAGGCAAATCCGACACCACTCTTTAGAAAACAATTATCTATTGATAAAAAATAATCAACTCATAGTTAGCTTTGTTACGAGATTTCGATAAACACTTCACTTTTAATTAGCTATGACAAAACTAACTTTAAGTTAGTTGTAGAGTCGTGCGGGAGTCATGAAGACGTTACCGGGAGTTTGTTTTCTTAAAACAAAAACATCAATTTAAATATCCTCATACAAAAATTACTTTGAATAAACTTTTTCTACACTTTTCTCGAATTCAAAAACTCAGTATTAATAAAATAAACAAATAAATATTTAAAAAATCTTTCTTACTGGTATTTTTGTTCCTACAAGTTGGCTGACAATTAATGTAGAGAAAACCAGTACTCACTTTTTTGCGGCCATCGCCCTTCAACAGTAGTTAGTTACACCCGATGGACATAAGTAATAAAATTATGCGGCTAAGTGGTTGACTGCTGGGTAGTTATGAGTTTCCTGCAGTGCCTGAGCACACACACACACACACACACACACACACACATACATATCGAATCCAACCGGCGATGGTGAATGCATTTCATTTTCTAAGCTAAATAAACAAGCTTAGATTTACACGAGTAAATTATTTTGCTCTACAAATAAGTGCATGTACACATATATAGGCTCGTATGTACATATATAACTGTAAAAACAAATTTATGTGACTATTATAACCTATGTTATGCACCATAGATTTACCAATTGACTGGAAAATATTACAACATATTACGGCATGTTATGATGGCAAGCAAGATGAAAAAGATTGAAAAAGAATTCAGCAAGTAGGTATTAAGTAATATGTCCATTCCAGTAATGGGCATACTTAAATGCTTTTGTGTCTAAAATACCTATTTGCATAAAATTTAAAGTATTCATGACGTATTGAATAGATGCTAAGTACTAAATACATATTTGAAAACTTAATCTTTTATAAAAGTTGCTCACTAGACTCACCCAGGTTCAAATGACGGCAAGTACGCTAGCCACGGGAGCGCTGCCATCCACGCCCATTAAAGCACTGGAAACACTCATAAACTTTCTGCCCGTAGACCTTTTTCCAGCAGCTTCAGGCAAAAATGAAAGAACCAACTAACCCCAATTCTTTTAGATCCACAGACTACACAACACCGAGTTCGGGTATACCGCTATCTACTTGCAAAACATGGCTTATAATATACTTCGTCGGGAACGCAAATAAAAGATGAGCGGAAGAACCCACGTGTAGGACGACTCGACAAATCTGGTCCGGCTTCGACAAGACACAGGCTCCGACACAGGCATTTAGTTAGAAAGTGCTCTACTAAGGCAAGTAATCGGAATTATAACGGATGATAGGAATTCATGCTAAAGTAAATGGGCTTGCCAGCCAATGATTTCTGCAAAGCTATCGCGACTAATAGTAAATTGGGAGTCACTGCCCTCCTGCTCTTTCGGGCACTCATTTCACCACCACCTTTTTGTATGTCTGGCCGACCTAAGCGAAGTAATCGTTCATGCATTCTTAGTTCTACTTCTAGGTGAACGAATGAGATCGAAAACAAGAACTCATTTGGTAAATCAATGGGCCCAAGGGACCTATGTATGTAAGTGTGGGTCTCTCCAGACTGGACACAGTCAGTCACGTCCTAACCGTAACCTAAGCTAGGTTTTTAAAAACTTGTATTCAAGGGTAATGGAGGATTCGAAAATATGTAATAATGTCCATTCGACATCCGAAATATTTATAATCAGGCAGATTCTGCAATTCACTTCACAAGAATGAAATTCAATCAAAGTCACTGTGAATTCAAATTGAATGGTGTGAGTTGCAATTCACTCGGAAATAAATTGCAGAACCTGCCTAAATATATTTTAATAATGATATCGGTACTAGCAGTGATGATGATGATGATGTTGCTCTACAAAAGCTCTTACTTCAGTTTATGTGCTATTTGCAATACATGTTTATACACTTTTTCCGCAATAGTTATAACGCAAAGTCCTTCAAAATTGTGTGGCTTGTTGGCACGCATAAGTGATTTGCACAACCACTTATGTACATAATTTCATATGAGCATACATACTCATGTACATACATATAAATAAAAAATAGCATACACGCTAGTATTCGTGCCCGTGTGACCTGCAATTTTATGCAAATCGCTAGATATTATAAACATGTAACTCTCATTGAACAGCTCAGCGCATTGCAATTAAAATCGACATCAAGGTTATGAATTTTGCAAAAATTCGATGTAAACATATACATACTATAATTATATACGCGCGTGTGTGTGTGTAAATACATATCGTTGTTTAAAGTACAAAACCGCGTATCGTCATTCTGCAAAACCGCGTAACTGACATTTGCTGCCAAATTTTGGATTTGCTCACGCAAGCTCTTGGCTCAATCCGTATCCATTCGTCCTGAAATATACTAGCCAGAAATGGGATTGCTGTATAAACAAGGGAACCATTTTGAAATATGAGTGTTTTTGCTCTCTAGAAAATAATTTATGCAACTACACATACGCGGTTTTGCATTTTGCTGATACGCGGTTTTCTACATTAAACGACGATATGTAGGTAGGCACATTAAAGGATACTCGTAAATGAAAAATTCATGAAATAAATGCTACAGTTCGAATTCTGATAATATCCACATGCATTAAAACATATACGCATGACCAAATCTCACAAGTTGTTACACTTTTCGACAGAATGGTGGCACACCGATCTTAGACAATGCATTATCTGCAGTTTTGCATAATGAGCAAGATTCCATCGTAAAATTGTATTTAAATGAAAACTTAAAAAATAAAAATTACGAAAAAAACTAAAAATGACAGCTCCTATACACGTAATTGTGTATGTAACGTATACGCCCCGTAACACCATACACAGCAAGCTAACTCTTTTACTCGCACGCCTTAACTTAAGTCATATTATTCAAAAGTAAGTAAATATTGGTGTGAAATATTTTTCTACAGTATTCTTCGCGAATATATACATATATATTAATATCTTCATTTATATAACAATTTCAATATGAATTTCGAGTGTGCCAATAAAAACTGTAAAATTGGAATTTTTCGCGTGACAACGAAAAAATTAGTCATTTTATGCAAGAAGAATGCTTTAGCGTTTTTATCTGCCGAGAGAAGGGAGTGACACTAAAAAAACAGCTCGTGAGATTTGCTCATATAAGCACCGATAGATACTGCACATACGTAGAATGCAATTAATTAAAAAGACCAATAATGTCAGCATGGAAATTAAGCAAAAAAAAAACCTCTTGCCAACAAGCGCTACTTTGTGCAAAGCCTGAAAATCTCACACAAAAAGATAACTAATTAAATATCTATCTTTTATTATAAATTTAACAGAATTAATTTTTTCAAATAGGTGGAAACCCGCTGTAAACCTATTCACGCATACGAACGAGTATATTGCATTTCCCTCGTTTACGTGAAGCCTCTAACTTAATTGCTGTAAGCAAGAACCATTTGCCTTATTGATTACATTCAACTTGAAAATTAATATTCACCAAAAAGTTTGCTTGTTCGATAACAAATTTACTAAGTGTTGCAAAAGAAAAGTTTGCGAACAGTTATAGCAAAAGTGCAAAAGTGCATAAATAACAAAAGCGAAAAAGGAAACATTATAAAAGAGAAACTACCATCTTTAGTAGGTCACACGCATAGCCGAGGCATATTTATGTATGTAGTTGAGTATTATTAGAGCAAAGGAAAGTATATTTTTGAAAAGCATTTGTCATGCATGCGCACCGAAAAGCAAATTTAATCTGGGAAGACGAAGAAGAAGATAGCACAAATACTTTGAACTGTTTTTATAAGACCTTAAAATTATTTTAGTTTCAAGCTGATACGGGGAATTTTTGATAACAACCAGGCTAGGCTCAGTTATGCTCTTAAATATGCAGCTATGTAGTAGGCATAAGAGTCAGTAGCCTTAAATCTTTGTTAGTGTGTTATAGTGGCTTAAGGGATCATTTGTGTTGCAATATTAATGAAAGTTTGTGTCTTTGTGTATCCAAAAAAAAAAAAAAAATATTAAAATAAAAATGTTGTGATAAGCATAAAAGCGTACTTATGTATATATGAACATACAACACATGCTTACGAATTTAAGTAATGTAAGTAGATGGAT